>NC_091171.1:8430681-8460681 GCF_040958095.1 Procambarus clarkii
AAGGGACATAACTGGCCGACCCCTCAGTGTTCAAGAGAGAACTCGATAAACACCTCCAAAGGATACCTGATCAACCAGGCTGTGACTCATACTTCAGGCTGCAAGTAGCCGCGTCCAACAGCCTTGTTGACCAGTCCACCAATCAGGAGGCCTGGTCGAGGACCGGGCCGCGGGAACATTGAGTCCCGAAATCATAGTAAATTAACCGCAGGGTGTGTCACGTCCTCGTACCGTGACTGGTGAGACCATCGGTCACGGTCTGGGGAAGAGGTAATGAGGAAGGCAGGTAGACTGGCAGGTCACTTAAGCATGCATATATATATGTATATATATATATATATAAATAAATAAATAAAAAAAAAAAAAAAAAATATATATATATATATATATATATATATATATATATATATATATATATATATATATATATATATATATAAAATATTATTTCTTTATGAATAAGTTTCCATCGGCATCCCAGCTATCGTTAGGTGTGGTGGTGACTCGTTACTCGTCACCTGGCGTGCAAGATGTGCGCGTGTAAGACAAGTTCTCAGCAAACGCCACTAATGTTTTCCGTCTCTTCCTTAGACACCATATTTATGTTGTATTTTACCAGTCTATATATAACTGTCTCGTCCTGCATCTACCTCCTGTACCCTTCCCCGCCCACTTGGCCCCCACCACCCATATGGTCCCCCTCTTCACCCACATGCCCCCCCCCAACCCACATGCGCCCCCCCTCTACCCACATGGCCCCCATCCTGGCCCGCCGGCACACCTCCCCAGCCCCACACGATATATAAATATAAGGCTGAGCTCCCGCGCCTCAGCTTAACATTTAGCTTCGAACCACTGCGAACAACGATCAACGACTTCCGAACGAGTGCGTCTGTGTGTTTTGTCGTGCATTCCCGCGTGTCGTCGGGGTCCACGGCGTGACGGACGGCGTAGAGCATTGACCACCTTGGTCAGACTTGACGAGTGACCGCCATGAGGTTGCCTTTCCAGGAGAAGGTAGGTGACTAGGGGCAGGGGAGGTAGGTGACTAGGGGCACCTTACCTTGAGGTTACTCTGAGGTGTTTCCGAGGCTTAGCGTCCCCGCGGCCCGGTCGTCGATCAGTCCTCCTGTGTGTTGAATTGGTCAACCAGGCTGTTGGACGCGGCTTCTCGCAGCCTGACGTATGAGTCAGCCTGGTTGATCAGGTAGGGGAAGGGGAATCAGGTAGGGCAGGGAAAGGTATGTGAGTAGCGAGCAAGTGAGTGGACATTGCCCTCTCAAGTCTGTCTTGGTGCCATGGCAGAATCCCTATCATTCCTTGTTACTGAGGTCACATTCCTGTGTGTGTGTGTGTGTGTGTGTGTGTGTGTGTGTGTGTGTGTGTGTGTGTGTGTGTGTGTGTGTGTGTGTGTGTGTGTGTGTGTGTGTGTCGCAAACATTGGAAGCATGGTGACGGGTCAGCTGAGGCCTGTGGCCAAGTGTAGCTGGCAGCTCTCCCGTCCACCTCCCCCTGGAGTCGTCTGCCAGAATGTTCTCCCAGTGTGCTGCTGTGTAGCGCTGCTACACCGAATCGTTGCCGTTTGGGGGAAGATGATTTTCCTTTAACTTGTGTTATCTTGTGTTTAATAAACCGTTTACCTGCTGGAGGAACCAAATAAGATGCTTAAAATCCTAACGTTAAACGTCAGAGACGAACGCCTTCCTGAATCCCTGATGGATTCGTCTGCAGTCAGAATATGCTTACTAGGAACGCTGGTAAAATGTACAAGACAGCTTCATGAATCTTAGATGGTCTTGAAGCAAATTAAAACTTGTGTGTAAACAATGTTACCAAGAAATAAGACAGCGATGTGAATGGGATCTTATGTTTGATCAAAACCAACCAGGTATACATAGAACACGTACGTCAGCCTATATAGCTGTGTGAGGCGTAACTAGTTAATTATCCACTGAAATATTCTACCCTTAAATAAACAATAGATAAATGTTGCAGAAATTTAACAGTAAAAGGAACGGTAGTAACTATTGGTTATGTCTTACTACATCATAACACAGGATAAAAAAAAATTCCCACACTTATGTGTTGGTGTACTTTAAATCATTACATAAAATACACCAAGTTTTTCGCCTTCACGTGAGTGCCTTGTCAAGGTCCGAGTGTGTGGTTCGGACGAGACTTGACAACTTTGTGATGTAAGTCTTATCCAAGACTCCTGTAAGACTTGAGCCGTGGTTCACCAGGTCACTTGTGAATGTTGTCCTCAGACCTCGGCAGCTTAGTTTGTATTTATTACCCACTTCACGACCTCCAAACAACCGCGAGGTCGTCCATAGAAATAATAACCTTGGGTAGAGGACGACCTCGTAGCGGCAGGGAACCTGGTTGATACCTGGTTGATGGGGTTCTGGGAGTTCTTCTACTCCCCAAGCCCGGCCCGAGGCCAGGCTCGACTTGAGAGAGTTTGGTCCACCAGGCTGTTGCTTGGAGCGGCCCGCAGGCCCACATACCCACCACAGCCCGGTTGGTCCGGCACTCCTTGAAGAAAACTGTCTAGTTTTCTCTTTTAGATGTCCACGATTGTTCCGGCAATATTTCTTATGCTCGCTGGGAGGGTGTTGAACAACCGCGGACCTCTGATGTTTATACAGTGTTCTCTGATTGTGCCTATGGCACCTCTGCTCTTCACTGGTTCTATTCTGCATTTTCTTCCATATCGTTCACTCCAGTACGTTGTTTTTTTATTGTGTAGATTAGGGACCTGACCCTGCAGTATTTTTCATGGGTATATTATTTGGTATCTCGCTCGTCTCTCTTCTCGTGAGTACATTTGGAGAGCTTTGAGACGATCCCAATAATTTAGGTGCTTTATCTCGTCTATGTGTGCCGTATATGTTCTCTGTATTCCCTCTATTTCAACAATATCTCCTGCTCTGAAGAGGAAAATGAGTACTGAGCAGCACTCAAGACAGAACAACACAAGTGATTTGAAGAGTACAACCATTGTGATGGGATCCCTGGATTTGAAAGTTCTCGTAATCCATCCTATAATTTTTTTCTGGCTGACGCAATATTTGCTTGGTTATGCTCCCTAAACGTTAGGTCGTCAGACATTATTATTCCCAAATTCTTTACATGTTACTTTACATGTTGGAAGTCGTGAGTTAACCTTTTGGAGGTGTTATCAAGTTCACTCTTGAACAGAATGCAGTGTCAGTAATGACCTTATATTTAGAGGGACGGTGTTGACAACCTTTGAGACTTTAATTTTCATTACATTTCCTCTTGAGAGTTAGGTGTGCATGCCTGTGTTTCAATGAGGTTATTGCACACATTCTGCCAGGCTTCCCGCTCTCGTCAGGAATGATTTCAGTGATGCAGTTTGCAGCCGCTCCTCTAATATTCCAGTTGTAGATTATAGTGTGTCTCGCCTGCATGTAAGGCCAGACTGTTCTGGGGAACTTGACTGTCGCCTCAACGTGGGTCCACTCCACTGAGTGGATTCTGGCAGAATGTTCTCAAGGTCACCAGCCTAAAAAGAACCAGTTAATGTAATATTCCCCTTACAGAGTACTAGTGTCTTTAAAAATAGCACCTTTGGTTTGTTATCTCTGGCTTGAAACGATCTTGTTATCTAGCCTATCATTTTTCTTGCAGTTTTGCAGTTATTTTGTTGTCTTTAAACGTACGACTCTCTTAAGACACATTCTCTAATGTATTTTACCTTAGCGCTCCACCCTAATGCATTACCACATAATGTGGTACCGCCACAGTATGAACACCAGGGTCTCTCACAATACACACTGAAGCTTGACTACTCTCACAGTCTGCGACAGTTGTCTATCCCTGATCATCCAAGTGGTTGGGGCACCATTCCTTCCCTCCGTCCCATCCCAAATCCTTATCCTGACCCCTACCAAGTGCTATATAGTCGTAATGGCTTGGCGCTTTCTCTTGATACCCTTCCCAACTCTGGCAGACACTACACGTTAACATAATAACCTGAGGTAAACAGTTCCTCTGGCGCCAGAGTAAGGTGATCGCTGGCGCCTCGCGTGCATAACAAGCGTCTAACTTTAAGGTGAGATCCACACAGATAAGCGGGGCCGCTGCCAGACACCAAGAGTTCAATTCAGGAGGAAAGGATTTTGTGTATGGAAGATTCTTAGTCTGTCTCATATTGTTTGATCACACATCTGGTAGTTTTGATGGTCACTAATTTGTTCTTGAATCAGTTCCCGACTCTGGTCGTGTTACGTCATCCCTTGGATATATTTATGTTCAAGATCAAAGCTTTAGCGTTGTTCCAGGTGACTGTTGTTGTTCCAGGTGTCGGAATATCCGACACCATTTAATAATAATATCATACAGACAGATAAGAGCTGTGTTATAAACAAGTTACCCATAGAAAACGTAACTTGTAGTGGAATTACCGTCTATAGAAAACGGGATATCATCACCACATACTATTATAATTCACCAGCTATTCTGCTGGGAATTGTTCTTAAATACATTAGTCTTTGGACTTTACCATCATAAAACATCTCATATAAATTAACTTAATTATCAATATTAAAGTAGAGTAAATGTGACCCTTCTATCACTTTCTGAAATCTGGACAAAGTAGGCCAGGCGTCAGAGTGAGGAAGGAGAGCAGCCATTGTTGTGTCACCTCCGAGACGTGTGGAGCGAGTTCGGCTCCTATCATTCTGGACAATGTCGGCCAGTGACGTCAATAGAATGGAGTGTTAGATGCAGCCATTTATATTGAGACCAGAGGCTCACACGGGAGCAAATTCGGCTCCTGTTAATTTACTTGGACGTAGTGTTATGGAAACCAAAGGTACCATCTCCAACACGATGTCTACAATCAAGTTAAGTGTCTATCCGAAACCCGTTTATCATTCATTTATGGCCATTAATGTCAGGATATAGGGTAACCCGGTTAGATCACGTGGAAGCCTCAAACTAAAGGTAATGAAGCCAGGTCTTCCATGTACCATGTACAGTTTTCTCTGATATAACTTGTCATATATAGGATTCTGGCTTCACAGCTAGCGCACTTTTGACAGGTCAAGACGAGGATGCAAGATTTTGTGCACCAGTTACTGGGTGATATGGAAGCTACCTCAAAGAGGATAATTTGGTGTCTACACTCTAGTTATACCTGGTGGTCTAACCTGCTGTACTATAAGATAAGGAACCTCATCAATGTATGTAGCTATTACTGTAGTTTGATTGGCTGCATATATATAAACTAATAAACCCCCCTAATGTGTAGAGGATCGATTTGTGAGATTGAGATTATGGCAGAAATACAGTCCACTTATCATTATACAAATTGCTATCGAAGTATATAAATTAACGTAAATATAAATTCATATAAATTAAATAAATATAAATCTCACAGGTCGGTTCCCACATTATTTGGTCATCTTCGAACCGGATGACGGATTATTTGATCCTTTGAACCCACATTTGGTCATCTTAGTACCGGATGAACCAGTTAACCAAACCAGTGGATTCATTAAATATACTAGTGCAGTGTTATTTAAACAAAGCCAGTCAAGACAGCGGCATTGCCTCGTGGGAGCTCAGGAGCCTCCCTCAGCCCAGTTCAGCTTCGTCAGCGGTTTCATGCACACCCACAGATATTTGGTGGCGTGTTATTTCGTGAAATGACAGCGCTAATATAGAATCCAGCCAAATTAGTGACTGTGTCTTCGCGAGATTGTTCACGGATTTCGTGGTGTTACATTTCGCGAGAGATTATCCACGAATTTTGTGGACTTTATTTCGCGAGGTCACTAATAATATTTAATACTTCTTGATAATATTAGAAGTTACATAGAGGCTAATTAAGAGGCTATTATCAATAATTGTGTATATTATTTCTCCAAATAGAGAATTATTTAATATATATTGCACTAGTGATCACAGTATAATATTTACTAATTGCCAACCCACAACAGGGTAGGATATTAACCATTGACTAGTTGAACTATTATTGTTCATCCTAGTCCCATTATTACAATAGTCAGTTGTACTATATTGAACAACCTAACACCATTAATGAATGGTCCAGACCCTATTTTGGGTGTAATTTTTATCAACTCGAGTTGAGTTGTGTATATATAATAATTTACTTATGATCATTACACCTTTGAGTGATTAATTAGTGTCTCTACCATCCTAGGGTGATATAGAAGAGCTAACCTAAAGGTACTTCCAGTGACACTGGTTTATTACTTAAATCATTAGTGTGGATGATTGTATATATATAATGTGTATTAATTTTAAGTGCTAACCTCTAGTAGAGGTAGGATTATTGCCTAGTGAGTGCAGAATTTACCCTAGGCTACCATCAGTGTTTGTTCAGTATTATGAGCAGCCCAAGTACAAGTCCCACAAGGCTTCACCAACTAGCCAGGATGGATAATGCAGGGAGAATGAAAAGAACCCTTGCAGGTCTTAAAGGCCACTTAACAAGACAGATCAAGAAATATGAAGATTTGTCACAACAATCAACAGTTGATTATGCTGACCTGGAAAGCTATTATCAAGCAGCTGCAGGTAAATTTGAGCAAATCAAATGCCAAATGGCTGTCCTTGTGGGGACAGACTACTACCATCAATTCATTGGTAGCCCTACTAAATATCAGGGCATAACCATGTTAAACTCTGCAGGAGGTAAATTACTCTCAGGCCCAGTATCAAGCCTGAGGAGTCCTATGCCTGCAGATAAACAATACCAGTAGAAATCTAAATTTGTCAGCTGATTATATTTCTCCAGTAGCATTATACTAAGGAGATTACAGCTGACTATACCAACAGAGGTTGATGTTAGTATCATCATTTGAAGCTGAAGATGAGTTCATGAGGCCTCAGTGGCAAATCAGTGAACAGTAGCCTAAAACAGCTACAAGTCACTGCGACCAATGTCACTGAACCCACTGCAGTCTCAGAACCATACTTTACTTTAATGATGAGCTATTCAATCTTCTGAATCAATTAACTAAATTAAACCCCAATAAATCTGATGACTGATTTGATACATTTATTATTTAATCAAGATGTATTCCATGGGCCTCAGTGTTTATATATCAGTGACCAGTTACCTGAACAAACTTCAAGTTATATCTAATGTCACTGATCTCACTGCAGTCCCTGAATCATACTTGACTGTAGTACTTGATCACATCCAGTCTTCTGGGTTAAATAATATGTAATAAGGCTTGAATATTAGCCTTTCAAGAGTTGACAGGGAAATGAAATCGCATTAGACTTCTAACCCTTGCAACTCTAGTACGGGACATCCGTCCTGTACGAACAGACGCGCAAATGTGTGATTACTAACTATAATTCGAAGGAGGAGTATCGGTGTTCGTCTGTTCTAAATAGGACTTCGACCCGTGAGCAGCCCCCTGGGGAATTATGTCGGAATATCCGACACCATTTAATAATAATATCATACAGACAGATAAGAGCTGTGTTATAAACAAGTTACCCATAGAAAACGTAACTTGTAGTGGAATTACCGTCTATAGAAAACGGGATATCATCACCACATACTATTATAATTCACCAGCTATTCTGCTGGGAATTGTTCTTAAATACATTAGTCTTTGGACTTTACCATCATAAAACATCTCATATAAATTAACTTAATTATCAATATTAAAGTAGAGTAAATGTGACCCTTCTATCACTTTCTGAAATCTGGACAAAGTAGGCCAGGCGTCAGAGTGAGGAAGGAGAGCAGCCATTGTTGTGTCACCTCCGAGACGTGTGGAGCGAGTTCGGCTCCTATCATTCTGGACAATGTCGGCCAGTGACGTCAATAGAATGGAGTGTTAGATGCAGCCATTTATATTGAGACCAGAGGCTCACACGGGAGCAAATTCGGCTCCTGTTAATTTACTTGGACGTAGTGTTATGGAAACCAAAGGTACCATCTCCAACACGATGTCTACAATCAAGTTAAGTGTCTATCCGAAACCCGTTTATCATTCATTTATGGCCATTAATGTCAGGATATAGGGTAACCCGGTTAGATCACGTGGAAGCCTCAAACTAAAGGTAATGAAGCCAGGTCTTCCATGTACCATGTACAGTTTTCTCTGATATAACTTGTCATATATAGGATTCTGGCTTCACAGCTAGCGCACTTTTGACAGGTCAAGACGAGGATGCAAGATTTTGTGCACCAGTTACTGGGTGATATGGAAGCTACCTCAAAGAGGATAATTTGGTGTCTACACTCTAGTTATACCTGGTGGTCTAACCTGCTGTACTATAAGATAAGGAACCTCATCAATGTATGTAGCTATTACTGTAGTTTGATTGGCTGCATATATATAAACTAATAAACCCCCCTAATGTGTAGAGGATCGATTTGTGAGATTGAGATTATGGCAGAAATACAGTCCACTTATCATTATACAAATTGCTATCGAAGTATATAAATTAACGTAAATATAAATTCATATAAATTAAATAAATATAAATCTCACAGGTCGGTTCCCACACCAGGTGACTGTTGTTGTTCCCGGTGACTGTTGTTGTTCCAGGTGACTGTTGTTCCAGGTGACTGTTGTTGTTCCAGGTGACTGTTGTTGTTCCAGGTGACTGTTGTTGTTCCAGGTGACTGTTGTTGTTCCAGGTGACTGTTCTTGTTCCAGGTGACTGTTGTTGTTCCAGGTGACTGTTGTTGTTCCAGGTGACTGTTGTTGTTCCAGGTGACTGTTGTTGTTCCAGGTGACTGTTGTTGTTCCAGGTGACTGTTGTTGTTCCAGGTGACTGTTGTTGTTCCAGGTGACTGTTGTTGTTCCAGGTGACTGTTGTTGTTCCAGGTGACTGTTGTTGTTCCGGGTGACTGTTGTTGTTCCAGGTGACTGTTCTTGTTCCGGGTGACTGTTGTTGTTCCGGGTGACTGTTGTTGTTCCAGGTGACTATTGTTGTTCCAGGTGACTGTTGTTGTTCCGGGTGACTGTTGTTGTTCCAGGTGACTGTTGTTCCAGGTGACTGTTGTTGTTCCAGGTGACTGTTGTTGTTCCAGGTGACTGTTGTTGTTCCAGGTGACTGTTGTTGTTCCAGGTGACTGTTCTTGTTCCAGGTGACTGTTGTTGTTCCAGGTGACTGTTGTTGTTCCAGGTGACTGTTGTTGTTCCAGGTGACTGTTGTTGTTCCAGGTGACTGTTGTTGTTCCAGGTGACTGTTGTTGTTCCAGGTGACTGTTGTTGTTCCAGGTGACTGTTGTTGTTCCAGGTGACTGTTGTTGTTCCAGGTGACTGTTGTTGTTCCAGGTGACTGTTCTTGTTCCGGGTGACTGTTGTTGTTCCGGGTGACTGTTGTTGTTCCGGGTGACTGTTGTTGTTCCGGGTGACTGTTGTTGTTCCAGGTGACTATTGTTGTTCCAGGTGACTGTTGTTGTTCCGGGTGACTGTTGTTGTTCCGGGTGACTGTTGTTGTTCCGGGTGACTGTTGTTGTTCCAGGTGACTGTTGTTGTTCCCGGTGACTGTTGTTGTTCCCGGTGACTGTTGTTGTTCCCGGTGACTGTTGTTGTTCCAGGTGACTGTTGTTGTTCCAGGTGACTGTTGTTGTTCCCGGTGACTGTTGTTGTTCCAGGTGACTGTTGTTGTTCCAGGTGACTGTTGTTGTTCCAGGTGACTGTTGTTGTTCCAGGTGACTGTTGTTGTTCCAGGTGACTGTTGTTGTTCCCGGTGACTGTTGTTGTTCCCGGTGACTGTTGTTGTTCCAGGTGACTGTTGTTGTTCCAGGTGACTGTTGTTGTTCCAGGTGACTGTTGTTGTTCCAGGTGACTGTTGTTGTTCCAGGTGACTGTTGTTGTTCCAGGTGACTGTTGTTGTTCCAGGTGACTGTTGTTGTTCCAGGTGACTGTTGTTGTTCCAGGTGACTGTTGTTGTTCCAGGTGACTGTTGTTGTTCCAGGTGACTGTTGTTGTTCCAGGTGACTGTTGTTGTTCCAGGTGACTGTTGTTGTTCCGGGTGACTGTTGTTGTTCCGGGTGACTGTTGTTGTTCCGGGTGACTGTTCGTGTTCCGGGTGACTGTTGTTGTTCCGGGTGACTGTTGTTGTTCCGGGTGACTGTTGTTGTTCCGGGTGACTGTTGTTGTTCCAGGTGACTGTTGTTGTTCCAGGTGACTGTTGTTGTTCCAGGTGACTGTTGTTGTTCCAGGTGACTGTTGTTGTTCCAGGTGACTGTTGTTGTTCCAGGTGACTGTTGTTGTTCCAGGTGACTGTTGTTGTTCCAGGTGACTGTTGTTGTTCCAGGTGACTGTTGTTGTTCCAGGTGACTGTTGTTGTTCCAGGTGACTGTTGTTGTTCCAGGTGACTGTTGTTGTTCCAGGTGACTGTTGTTGTTCCAGGTGACTGTTGTTGTTCCAGGTGACTGTTCGTGTTCCAGGTGACTGTTGTTGTTCCAGGTGACTGTTGTTGTTCCAGGTGACTGTTGTTGTTCCAGGTGACTGTTGTTGTTCCAGGTGACTGTTGTTGTTCCAGGTGACTGTTGTTGTTCCAGGTGACTGTTCGTGTTCCAGGTGACTGTTGTTGTTCCAGGTGACTGTTCCTGATCCAGGTGACTGTTCTTGTCCTAGATCTCTTAACTAGGCGCACTGCCTTGTATTAGTGGATGCAGATAAATACATAATACATAAATACATAAGTTGCCCAAGAGTTAGTGACTGCTGGTGGGTGTAGTCTGGGAAGTGTGGAGGCTGGAGCGGCTGGTGGCACCTTGGTGAGGAAGGGAGGTGATGGACTGTAAAAGCATCTCTGGCCTGGAAATGAGGCCGTAGACTTGGTGAGGACGTGAAGACTGTTGTGGTCTTAGTAACCAGCCTTAGGACTGGTTACTAAGGACTTAGTCGTAACCAGCAAGTGTAATAATGGCTCCAGAAGTATGGACGGTGTAGAGGAGCGAGTGAGAGCCGAGGAGACATGGTCTAGAGTAATGGGATGAACGGGAATTTGATGAAGGGAGAAGGAGAGAGATTAGCACTGGAGGGAACCGCAGCGAAGTGTAGCTGTTGTAGAGGCGCCGCCGGGAGGGTGGAGAGTGCAGCCAGCGAACAGTAATGGAATATTCATGTCAACATACTGCAGAGGGAATATTGTGCCGTCTGTGACTGGGTGGTGGGGGTCACGTAGAGCGCCTCGCCCCCCTCCTCGCTGGCACCCAAGACCAGTAGGGGAAGCTGGCCGTATTAACATGGGTGAGGCACTGTTGCTGGCTGGCCTGGCACTTGTCTCACCCACCGGAAGAGTCGGCGCCCACACACATTATTTTGTTTTAATAATTTTGAGGGGAGTTAAAGAGTAATTTCATGACAGTTTAAGTTACTGCCTTTCCTGGAGAACTTTAAGGTTTAATATATATTTTCATTTTGTTATTTAGCTTCACGAAACAGTTATTGACGTCGCTTGAGCAGCTACTGTGAGGGACGCTATAAAGTACTGTTGACCCTGGAAGTGTAGTACTCCGGGGCGGCTACACCTGGTCTTGGAAGACGGCGGGATGCGAGGTGTATGACACGGGATCCCAGCACACTACACACAGGAGACGAGAGCATCTTCCCGTCTGCGTCAACAAGAGGAATAACATAGTGGCTCAGGCAGCCACCAGGGAAGCCTTGCCTCAGGACCTTTACAAAGGTTAGAGGTTTGGAAGTGTGAGTAATGAGACATAAGAGCAGTCTTAGAGAGGAGCACAAGTGCCAGCAGCAGCCTATACCAGCCGGGACTCTGTGGGGTTGTGTTACTGACGCCGGGGTCTCGTATCAAAGGACCTTCACCAACTCCATATAAACAAAACACGGTTGTGAACACTGAGTGGGAGACATGGGTGTGTGTGGGGTGCCCTGAGAGATGAGTTATCCTACCGGGGAGTGCGTGGGGGGTCGTGATGTTGTCTGCTCCTCCTGGAGGGTTGGTTGGAGCCTTGTCTCTCCACTCCTCTGTCTCGGAACCCCGTCACTCGTGTCCTTAATGTGTGTTCATTTTGCCCCGAGGGGCGAGTTTATTGGGCAGCGTCACTCATCCTGTGAGTGGACACACCGCCATAGTGACAGTATTGGGCAGCGCCACTCATCCTGTGAGTGGACACACCGCCATAGTGACAGTATTGGGCAGCGCCACTCATCCTGTGAGTGGACACACCGCCATAGTGACAGTATTGGGTAGCGCCACTCATCCTGTGAGTGGACACACCGCCATAGTGACAGTATTGGGCAGCGCCACTCATCCTGTGAGTGGACACACCGCCATAGTGACAGTATTGGGCAGCGCCACTCATCCTGTGAGTGGACACACCGCCATAGTGACAGTATTGGGCAGCGCCACTCATCCTGTGAGTGGACACACCGCCATAGTGACAGTATTGGGCAGCGCCACTCATCCTGTGAGTGGACACACCGCCATAGTGACAGTATTGGGCAGCGCCACTCATCCTGTGAGTGGACACACCGCCATAGTGACAGTATTGGGCAGCGTCACTCATCTTGTGAGTGGACATACCGCCATAGTGACAGTATTGGGCAGCGCCACTCATCCTGTGAGTGGACACACCGCCATAGCAGCATGTACAACACTCCCCAATAGGAAGAAAACCCGCTGGGTTGTTCATCCTGTCACTTGTACCCAGACACAGCTGGGACTTCCTTAACTGCCTCAAATGAACAGTTTGTTCATTTTGTTCATCTGCCTCAAATGAACAGTTTGTTCATTTTGTCTTAAATTTGTTACCATTTTCCCACTGCTGTTTACTAGAGTAGTACCCGGCGGTGCCCGGGTCGACCTAAGCACTCCTGCCAGTATGTCTCACGTGTCACAATACATCAACATGTATCTCATGTGTCAGCCACTTTCAGAGCTGGACAAATTGCTGACCTGGAGTGTGTGCAAAGGTTATACCAAAATCCTCTCAATAAAACACCTGAGTTATTGTGACCGTTTGAAATGCTGTAACTGTCCATGGGACGAGGACCAGCTCGTCCTCCTGTCTTCTGGTAGTAGTTACAGTAACGATGAGGATCATAATATATATATTTACCCACCTATAACGAGATTAGAAAGTAGAAATCTGAACTATTGAGTTCGACAAACCGGAAAATTATATATTTTTTACTTGTGTTGCTTTGTCAAACTAAACTAACGAAACCTTTCTAGGTCTAATACACGATATCTGAGGCCTAATATAGTACATATGTGTGCTATACTAGGCCTAGGAATATGTAAGTTTGTTTTTTAGCTTCATTTATTTTAAGAGAATTCCTTATTAGTCAGTATACTACTGTATAAAAGCTAAATACGTACGAATTGTTGACTATTGACGACCGTCACAATAGGTACACTATCAGAACAGGAGGATGAGTTGCCAGGAGGCATGGCAGCATGTGCAACATGGCCCCCGTTGAAAAGCAGAGGTACTATGTAGGTACAATAGGTACTCTGAGAGAGAACTATCAACATGAAAGGTCCACAGTTTGTTTACACGCTTTCAATACACATAAGGGACATACAGGACCGACCTCTCACGGTACCTGGATGGTACCTGGAGTGAGATCTGAGAGTTCTTCTACTCCCCAACCAAGCCCAAGCCCGGCCCGAGGCCAGGCTTGACTTGTGAGAGCTTGGTCAAACAGGCTGTTGCTTGGAGCGGCCCGCAGGCCCACAGATGTTAGAAAGAGAACTTGATACACGCCACAAAGGATACCTGGTTGGATGCGATTCTTCCGTCAGGCTGCTAGCAGGTGGGTTTAACAGCCTGGCAGACTAACCCACCTACGACAGCAGACAGGTGGGTTTAACAGCCTGGCCCCCAACTACGACAGCTGACAGGTGTACAGATGGGTACACCAAGGCAATTTTCTGCAGCTTAGCTTAATTATATCTTCCCTGATTGCTCACATTTTTCCCGAAGCCTATCTCTTGACATGTTGAGCCACCCCCGCCCCACCCTCCTCCAACCCCACCCACCCCCGCCCCCACCCTCCAACCCCCAACCCCCACCCTCCAACCCCAACCCTCCAACCCCCACCCTCCAACCCCAACCCCCACATTCCAACCCCAACCCCCACCCACCTCCACCCCCACCCTCCAACCCCCATACTAAACCACCCTTCCTCCCTCGAGGCGTGCCAGAAAAGTGAGGAAGTGGCACTTTCATCAACTTCTGAAAAAACTGTGCATTTTGGAGGCAAAATGCGTGCGGGTGGAGGAATTGGTGGTGAGGTTGGGGGGGATGGTTGGGTGTGTGGTGGGGATGCCCCCCCCCCCCCTCTCGCTCGCTCTCTCTAGCTCTCTCTCTCTCTCTAGCTCTCTGTGAGCAGACCTGACGACGAGGAAGTGTTATTGAGGAAGTTTGTGGAGGTAATGAGACGAGGTTTAAGGAGAGTGGAGGAGGAGGAGGAGGCTGGGTGGAGACGGCTCCATGCTGCACATAACCTCCACACCTCAGACAGTCGACCGTTTGGTGCGCAATATTAACACTTGTGGAACAACTTGTGTTGGATTTGTCAGTTTTGAGGGAGCCGGTCGGCCGAGCGGACAGCACGCGGGGCTTGTGATCCTGGGTTTGATCCCAGGCGCCGGAGAGAAACAATGGGCAGAGTTTCTTTCACCCTATGCCCCTGTTACCTAGCAGTAAAATAGGTACCTGGGTGTTAGTCAGCTGTCACGGGCTGCTTCCTGGGGGTGGAGGCCTGGTCGAGGACCGGGCCGCGGGGACACTAAAAAAGCCCCGAAATCATCTCAAGATAACCTCTAACAGTTTTTACTTGACCACTGTGATGGTCAAGAGAAGAAATTCCATTGGCTAGATAATCCGTGAAGTCGTGCATTAAGTTGACTTAGTGAAGATGACAGACCGATAGCTGATAACACTAACATCACACGTCATAAAAATCTTTGAATGAGTGATAAGAAGTAGGATCACAAATTACATGGAATCATATCATCTCCGTAACCCTGGACAACATTCTGGGAGACGGTTTTAAGCGACAAAACTCCCACACAGGGAATAGCTCAACTGACAGCTGAAGCTTACAAGGTCTGCTTGAAGCACGTGCTTGTGAGGAGGGGCAGAAAGAGGACCACTCTAGAAAGAGAACGCAGACGACTGTACAGGAGAAGGAAAAACGTAACGGAAATGCTTCGGCAGACACGACTATCACAAGAAAGGAAAATAAACCTAAACAGGGAGATCGAAGAAAGAGCAAACGTTGAAGCGATCATATGAGTCTGAGGAAATGGAATTGGAACAGAAAGCTATACAAGAGATAAGGAAAAATCCGAAATATTTTTTCACATCAAAATCCAAAACCTCGACCAGTATTGGACCGTTAATTACAAATGAAGGTACGTACACAGAGGACAACAAAGAGATTAGTGAAATTCTAAGAAGCCAGTATGAGGCTGTTTAGCACACCAATAAACAACATGAAAGTTGATGATCCAGACAGCTTCTTTATGAATGACATTCAAGCTGCAGATAATATAACGGATATTACCACAAACTCGGAAGACTTTGAAAGAGAAATTGACAATATGCCTATGCACTCAGCTCCTGGGCCTGACTCGTGGAATTCAATATTCATAAAGAAATGTAAAGTACCAGTAGTGAGAGCACTCAGCGTAATATGGAGAAAGAGCCTGGATACAGGGGAGATACCAGCAGCACTTAAATCTGCTGATATATTTCCTCTGCACAAGGGGGGTAGCAAAGCTTTCGCAATAAATTATAGACCAGTTGCACTAACATCACACATAACAAATGTTTTTGAAAGAGTGATAAGGAATCAAATTTATAGTTTTGTGGAAAATAATGAGTTACACAATCCAGGACAACATGAATTTAGAGCGAGTAGATCCTGTCTGTCACAGTTACTCATCCACTATGACAAAAAAAAAAAGCCTTTAAAGAAAAGCAAAATGCAGATGTTGTATACACTGATTTTACAAAGACATTCGACAAATGTGATCATGGAGTGATGACCCATAAAATTAATTCAATAGGAATAACTCATAAAGTGGGGCGTTGAATTTTCAACTTTCAAAGAGAACGCAGAAAGTGACGGTCAATCGAGTAAGATCAAGCCCAAGTGCAGTGAAAATCTCTGTACCCCAGGGTACAGTCCTTGCACCACTGTACCCCAGGGCACAGTCCTTGCACCACTGTACCCCAGGGCACAGTCCTTGCACCACTGTACCCCAGGACTGAAACACAAAGAGTAACAGTCAATCAGATAAAATCGAGTCCAAGCGATGTTAAAAGCTCTGTACCTCAAGGTACAGTCCTTGCACCGCTACTGTTCCTTATTCTCATATCTGATATAGACAAAAATACACGCCACAGCTTCGTGTCGTCCTTTGCAGATGACACAAAAATCAGCATGAAAATTACCTCTGCTGAAGACATTGAAAAACTACAAGCAGATGTCAACAAAGTTTTTGATTGGGCAGCAGAAAATAACATGATGTTTAACAGTGATAAATTTCAGGTACTCAGGTACGGCAAAAATGAGGATCTGAAACATAATACAGGGTACAAAACACAATCGAATCTTCCCATAGTAGGAAAACAGCATGTCAAGGATTTGGGAATAATGATGTCCGACGATCTAACGTTTAGGGAGCATAACCAAGCAAATATCGCGTCAGCCAGAAAAATGATCGGATGGATTACGAGAACTTTCAAATCCAGGGATCCCATCACAATGGTTGTACTCTTCAAGTCACTTGTGCTGTCCCGTCTCGAGTACTGCTCAGTACTCACTTCCCCCTTCAGTGCAGGAGAGATTGCTGAAATAGAGGGAATACAGAGAACATATACAGCACGCATAGACGAGATAAAACACCTAAATTATTGGGATCGTCTCAAAGCTCTCCAAATGTACTCTCTAGAAAGGAGACGAGAGAGATACCAAATAATATACACCTGGAAAATACTGGAGGGTCAGGTCCCAAATCTACACAGTAAAATAACAACGTACTGGAGTGAACGATATGGAAGAAAATGCAAGATTGAACCTGTGAAGAGCAGAGGTGTCATAGGCACAATCAGAGAGCACTGTATAAACATCAGAGGTCCGCGGTTGTTCAACGTCCTCCCAGCGAGCATAAGAAATATTGCCGGAACAACCGTGGACATCTTCAAGAGAAAACTGGACGGTTTTCTAAGAGAAGTTCCGGATCAGCCGGGCTGTGGTGGGTATGTGGGCCTGCGGGCCGCTCCAAGCAACAGCCTGGTGGACCAAACTCTCACAAGTCGAGCCTGGCCTCGGGCCGGGCTTGGGGAGTAGAAGAACTCCCAGAACCCCATCAACCAGGTATCAACCAGGCACAGTCCTTGCACCACTGTACCCCAGGGCACAGTCCTTGCACCACTGTACCCCAGGGCACAGTCCTTGCACCACTGTACCCCAGGGCACAGTCCTTGCACCACTGTACCCCAGGGCACAGTCCTTGCACCACTGTACCCCAGGGCACAGTCCTTGCACCACTGTACCCCAGGGCACAGTCCTTGCACCACTGTACCCCAGGGCACAGTCCTTGCACCACTGTACCCCAGGGCACAGTCCTTGTACCACTGCTATTTTTAATCCTTATCTCTGATATAAATAAAAATACTAGTTTTTATTTATATCAAAATACTAAAAATATATAAAAATACTGATATAAATAAAAATACACAGCTTCATGTCATCCTTTGCAGATGATACAAAAATCAGCATGAAAATCGTCACTGTAGAAGACACTGAAAACCTATAGGCAGATATTATTAAAGAATTCGATTGGGCCACTGAAAATAACAATGTTTAAGGGTGACAAGTTCCAGGTACTGAAGTATGGTGTAAACGAGGAACATAAACCAAACACAGGGTACAGGACACAGGACACAGGGTACAGGACACAGGGTACAGGACACAGGGTACAGGGCACAGGGTACAGGACACAGGGTACAGGACACAGGGTACAGGGCACAGGACACAGGGTACAGGACACAGGGTACAGGACACAGGGTACAGGACACAGGGTACAGGGCACAGGACACAGGGTACAGGACACAATCATAACTACTCATAGAAGGAAAGCAACATGTAAAAGATCTGGGAATTATGATGTCTGACGACCTGACATTTAGTGAACATAACCGAGCAAATATAGCGGCGGCGGCCAGGACAATGATAGGATGGATTATGAGAACGTTCACATCCAGAGATCCCACAGTAATGTTAATACTATTTAAATCACTGGTGCTGTCCCGTCTTGAGTATTGCTCGGTACTCACTTCCCCTTTCAGAGCGGGAGAGATCTCTGAATTAGAGGGAATACAGAGAACATATACGGCACGCATAGACACGATAAAACATCTAAATTATTAGGACCGTCTCAAAGTTCTCAAAATGTTTTCTCTGGAAAAAAAGACGAGAAATATATCAAATATTATATTACGGGAAGGTCAGGTCGCAAATTTGAACAGTAGAACAATAACATACTGAGCGATAGATACGGAAAGAAATGCAGAATAGAATCGAGGTGCCATAGGCACAGTCAGAGAACACACTATGAAATCAGAAGTCTACAGCTGTTAAATACTCATCCAGGAACCATTAGAAATTTTACGGTTAGAAATATTCCCGAAACAAAAGTGGAAGTCTGAAAGAAGCATTTAGATAAGTTCTTGGGAGAAGTGGCGGACCAACCGGGTTGTAGTGGATGAAAGGGCCTGCGGGCCGCTCTAAGCAACAGCCTGTTGGACCAAAGTACCACAAGTGGAGCCTGGCCCCAAGCCGGGCTCGGGGAGTAGGATTACCTAAACCCTCTCCAGGTATGCTCCAGGATGTGCAGAATACCCCCGTTGAAGAGCAGAGGTGCAACAGGTACTCTGAGAGAGAACTATCAACATCAGAGGCCCGAGACTGTTCAACACGCTTCCACTACACATAAGGGACATAACTGGCCGACCCCTCACAGTGTTCAAGAGAGAACTATCAACATCAGAGGGCCGAGACTGTTCAACACGCTTCCACTACATATAAGGGACATAACTGGCCGACCCCTCACAATGTTCAAGAGAGAACTATCAACATCAGAGGCCCGAGACTGTTCACCACGCTTCCACTACACATAGGGACATAACTGGCCGACCCTTCACAGTGTTCAAGAGAGAACTATCAACATCAGAGGCCTGAGACTGTTCAACACGCTTCCACTACACATAAGGGACATAACTGGCCGACCCCTCACAGTGTTCAAGAGAGAACTATCAACATCAGAGGGCCGAGACTGTTCAACACGCTTCCACTACATATAAGGGACATAACTGGCCGACCCCTCACAGTGTTCAAGAGAGAACTGGATAAACACCTCCAAAGGATACCTGATCAACCAGGCTGTGACTCGTACGTCAGGCTGCGTGCAGCCGCGTCCAACAGCCTGGTTGATCTGTCCAGCAACGAAGAGGCTTGGTCAGAGACCGGGCCACTGGGACGCTAAGCCCCGAAACCATCACAAGGTAACCACAAGATAAGATGGGCGAATAGGTCTTGGAAGGTAGGAGTACTCAGTGAAGGAGGAGACCGATGTTGGTGGAGGTTAACTTGAAGGTAAGGACTAAGAGAGGGTGGCCATGAGAGGGAGTATGAGGATGGGGGACTGTCAGGATGAGGAGTAAGGATTTAGAACACTTAAGGAGGAGAGAGGAAGGGGGAGTGACAGTTTTCTGGGAGTTAACGTGGATGGCAGACGCTCGGTGTCATGGCAACGCCTCATGCTGGCCTTGTCTGGGTCACGTCACCAGCCTGTAAATATAACTGATAACACGAGCGTGGCAAATTTTCAGACAGAAATTGTGAACATGACCCATGCACTTAGCTCCAGATTCATGGAATTCAGTATTTATAAAGAAATGCAAGGTGCCAGTAGCACAGGCACTCAGTATAGTGTGGAGGAAGAGCTTGGACACGGGGGAGATACCAGATGCACTTAAAGTAGCAGACATAGCCCCTCTACACAAGGGAGGGAGCAAAGCATTGGCAAAGAATTATAGACCAGTTGCACTAACGTCCCACATAATAAAAGTATTTGAGAGAGGATCAGGAATCAGGTCACTAATTTCATGGAGACCAATGACCTCCACAACCCAGGCCAACATGGATTTAGAGCAGGAAGATCATGCCTCTCACAGCTACTTGACCATTACGACAAAATCACTGAGGCATTAGAAGAAAAACAGAATGTAGATGTGGTATACACAGACTTCGCAAAGGCATTCGATAAATGTGACCATGGAGTGATAGCACACAAAATGAGGTCAATGGGAATAACTGGTAAATTAGGACGCTGGATACTTTTTTTTTGAGATCTATACAAGAGTTGTTACATTCTTGTAGAGCCACTAGTACGCGTAGCGTTTCGGGCAGGTCCCTGGAATACGATCCCCGCCGCGAAGAATCGTTTTTACAACCAAGTACACATTTTACTGTTGAGTTAAACAGAGGCTACAGTTAAGGATTTGCGCCCAGTAAATCCTCCCCGGCCAGGATACGAAGCCATGACAAAGCGCTCGCGGAACGGTAGGCGAGTGTCTTACCACTGCACTACGGAGACTGGTGGACAGAACACACAGAGAAAGTCATACATATAAAATAAGAGTCCAAGTGCAGTTAAAAGTTCTGTACCTCAAGGTACAGTCCTTGCACCACTGCTTTCCTTATTCTCATATCAGATATAGACAAAAGTATAAGTCACAGCTTCTTATCAAAATTTGCAAATTACATTATAATCAGCATGAAAATTACTTCTGCTGAAGACATTGAAAACTACAAGCAGATATTAATATAGTTTTCGACGGCGCAACAGAAAATAACATGATGTTTAACAGTGATAAATTTTAAGTACTGAGGTATATGCCCATAATAGGAAATCGGCATGTCAAAAATAATGGAATAATGATGTCCGACGACCTAACGTTTAGGGAGCATAACCAAGCAAATATTGCGTCAGCCAGAAAAATGATAGGATGGATTACGATAACTTTCAAATCCAGGGATCCCATCACAATGGTTGTACTATACAAATCACTTGTGTTGTCCCGTCTTGAGTACTGCTCAGTACTCACTTCCCCCTTCAGAGCAGGAGAGATTGCTGAAATAGAGGGAATACAGAGAACATATACAGCACATAGACGCAATAAAGCACCTAAATTATAGGGATCGTCTCAAAGCTCTCCAAATGTACTCACTAGAAAGAAGACGAGAGAGATATCAAATAATATACACATGGAAAATACTGGGGGGCCAAGTACCAAATTGTCACAGTAGAAAGAAAATGCAGAATAGAACCAGTGAAGAGCAGAGGTGCCATAACCACAGAGAACACTGTCTGAACACCAGAGGTCTAGAGCTGTTCAACACCCTCCCAGCAAGCATTAGAAATATTGCCAGAACAAAGGTGGATGTATTCAAGAGGCACTTAGATCAGTTCTTGCAAGGCGTGCCGGACCAATCAGGCTGTAGTGGAGAGGTGAGCCTGCGGGCTGCTCCAAGCAACAGCCTGTTGGATCAAGTTATTACAAGCCTGCCTCACAACACAGGCTTGGGGAGTAGAAGAACTCCCGAAACCCTCTCCAGGTATGCTCCAGGTATAACCGACTTACAGGTATTGGCTAACACCTGTTGGCGGTGATGAGAGTACTCGCCAGCCGTGCGCCTCGCCCGGTATAGTCAACATCCGCTATGTCACTCCACCTTTAACCCGATCATTCAATACTGGTGCATGTCACCGCACCTTCCACGAGGTCAACACACAGCTACTACCTCACCACATAGCTATACTCAACCTCAGTCAGGTTATACCACAACACTACCATTCCTTTACGGGAGTGAATAGTACTAGCAAGGTCACCATGGCTTTAGGAAGGTCACCATAGCACTAGGAGGGTCACCATAGCACTAGGAGGGTCACCATAGCACTAGGCAGGTTACCATAGCACTAGGCAGGTCACCATAGCACTAGGCAGGTCACCATAGAACTAGGCAGGTCACCATAGCACTAGGAGGGTCACCATAGCACTAGGAGGGTCACCATAGCACTAGGGAGGTCACCATAGCACTAGGAAGGTCACCATAGCACTAGGAAGGTCACCATAGCACTAGGAGGGTCCCCATAGCACTAGGAAGGTCACCATAGCACTAGGCAGGTCACCATAGCACTAGGCAGGTCACCATAGCACTAGGAGGGTCACCATAGCACTAGGAGGGTCACCATAGCACTAGGGAGGTCACCATAGCACTAGGGAGGTCACCATAGCACTAGGATGGTCACCATGGCACTAGGGAAGTCACCATAGCACTAGGGAGGTCACCATAGCACTAGGAGGGTCACCATAGCACTAGGAGGGTCACCATAGCACTAGGGAGGTCACCATAGCACTAGGAGGGTCACCATAGCACTAGGAGGGTCACCATGGCACTAGGGAGGTCACCATAGCACTAGGGAGGTCACCATGGTACTAGGGAAGTCACCATAGCACTAGGAGGGTCACCATGGCACTAGGAGGTCACCATAGCACTAGGAAGGTCACCATAGCACTAGGAGGGTCACCATGGCACTTAGGAAGTCACCATAGCACTAGAAAGGTCACCATAGCACTAGAAAGGTCACCATAGCACTAGGAGGGTCACCATGGCACTAGGGAAGTCACCATAGCACTAGGAGGGTCACCATGGCACTAGGGAGGTCACCATAGCACTAGGAAGGTCACCATGGCACTAGGGAAGTCACCATAGCACTAGGAAGGTCACCATAGCACTAGGAAGGTCACCATGGCACTAGGAGGGTCACCATAGCACTAGGAGGGTCACCATAGCACTAGGAGGGTCACCATAGCACTAGGAGGGTCACCATAGCACTAGGAGGGTCACCATAGCACTAGGAGGGTCACCATAGCACTAGGAGGGTCACCATAGCACTAGGAGGGTCACCATAGCACTAGGAGGGTCACCATAGCACTAGGAGGGTCACCATGGCACTAGGAGGGTCACCATGGCACAAGGAGGGTCACCATGGCACTAGGAGGGTCACCATAGCACTAGGAAGGTCCCCATAGCACTAGGAAGGTCACCATAGCACTTGGAAGGTCACCATGGCACTAGGAGGGTCACCATGGCACTAGGAGGGTCACCATAGCACTAGGAGGGTCACCATAGCACTAGGAAGGTCACCATAGCACTAGGAAGGTCACCATAGCACTAGGAAGGTCACCATAGCACTAGGAAGGTCACCATAGCACTAGGAAGGTCACCATAGCACTAGGAGGGTCACCATAGCACTAGGAGGGTCACCATAGCACTAGGAGGGTCACCATAGCACTAGGAGGGTCACCATAGCACTAGGAGGGTCACCATAGCACTAGGAGGGTCACCATAGCACTAGGAGGGTCACCATAGCACTAGGAGGGTCACCATAGCACTAGGAGGGTCACCATAGCACTAGGAGGGTCACCATAGCACTAGGAGGGTCACCATAGCACTAGGAGGGTCACCATAGCACTAGGAGGGTCACCATAGCACTAGGAGGGTCACCATAGCACTAGGAGGGTCACCATAGCACTAGGAGGGTCACCATAGCACTAGGAGGGTCACCATAGCACTAGGAGGGTCACCATAGCACTAGGAGGGTCACCATAGCACTAGGAGGGTCACCATAGCACTAGGAGGGTCACCATAGCACTAGGAGGGTCACCATAGCACTAGGAGGGTCACCATAGCACTAGGAGGGTCACCATAGCACTAGGAGGGTCACCATAGCACTAGGAGGGTCACCATAGCACTAGGGGTCACCATAGCACTAGGAGGGTCACCATAGCACTAGGAGGGTCACCATAGCACTAGGAGGGTCACCATAGCACTAGGAGGGTCACCATAGCACTAGGAGGGTCACCATAGCACTAGGAGGGTCACCATAGCACTAGGAGGGTCACCATAGCACTAGGAGGGTCACCATAGCACTAGGAGGGTCACCATGGCACTAGGAGGGTCACCATGGCACTAGGAGGGTCACCATGGCACTAGGAGGGTCACCATGGCACTAGGAGGGTCACCATGGCACTAGGGAGGTCACCATGGCACTAGGAGGGTCACCATAGCACTAGGAGGGTCACCATAGCACTAGGGAGGTCACCATAGCACTAGGAAGGTCACCATAGCACTAGGAAGGTCAACCATAGCACTAGAAAGGTCACAATATCACGCCTCGGGTGGTCCACACTACCGGCCAGGGTGCGAAGCTAACACCTTTGTATTAAAAGTATCAAATCAAAATAACATTTCAGGAGCGAGAGGAGAGTCTGGGTTAGGAGACGGGTAGGGACGATGACAGCGTTCCCACGCACCCCGTCCTCTCCGTCGTTCACAACGTCACTGTTCTGATGTATTAACTCGCCGGAACGTAACCATATTGACGACCCACGAACAGAAAACGGGACATGAAGTCAAATTTGTCACTTGCTATGGTTTAGTCCATCAGTTTTTGGGCCTTGGGGATTTTTTTGGAGGGGGTTAGGACTGGTTCCCTTGCGTTCGCCTCTGGAAGCAACTCTCCCGCGGCCCGGTCCTCGACCAGGCCTCCTGGTTGCTGGATTGATCAACCAAGTTGTTAGACGCGGCTGCTCGCAGCTTGACGTATGAGTCACAGCCTGGTTGATCAGGTATCCTTTGGAGGTGCTTATCCAGTTCTCTCTTGAACACTGTGAGGGGTCGGCCAGTCATGTCCCTTATGTGTAGTGGAAGCGTGTTGAACAGTCTCGGGCCTCTGATGTTGATAGTTCTCTCTCAGAGTACCTGTTGCACCTCTGCTCTTCAACGGGGGTATTCTGCACATCCTGCCATCCGGATCCATATTCATCTTGAATAATTGAGCACTTGCTGCATTTTCCAGGGTTGGCTGCCGGTAGGTGGTGTAGTAGAATGGTACTGTGAGTGACATGGTTGATTGTGAGTGTGATTGTGGTGTGTCTAGACACACTAGCGAGTGATTGTGGTGTGTCTAGACACACTAGCGAGTGATTGTGGTGTGTCTAGACACACTAGCGAGTGATTGTGGTGTGTCTAGACACACTAGCGAGTGATTGTGGTGTGTCTAGACACACTAGCGAGTGATTGTGGTGTGTCTAGACACACTAGCGAGTGATTGTGGTGTCTAGACACACTAGCGAGTGATTGTGGTGTGTCTAGACACACTAGCGAGTGATTGTGGTGTGTCTAGAGACACAAGCGAGTGATTGTGGTGTGTCTAGACACACTAGCGAGTGATTGTGGTGTGTCTAGACACACTAGCGAGTGATTGTGGTGTGTCTAGACACACTAGCGAGTGATTGTGGTGTGTCTAGACACACTAGCGAGTGATTGTGGCGCGTGTAGACACACTAGCGAGTGATTGTGGTGTACGGGAGGGACACCTGCTCGCTCCCCTTTATACTGTATTAGTAAAGATGAGAGTTTGTGAGCGTGGAGCCAGAGTCAGGGCTCTACAGGTGCGCTGGTCGGATATTAATAATATCATATTATTAATATCCATAGG
The DNA here is from genome assembly GCF_040958095.1 of Procambarus clarkii. Taxonomy (NCBI): domain Eukaryota; kingdom Metazoa; phylum Arthropoda; class Malacostraca; order Decapoda; family Cambaridae; genus Procambarus; species Procambarus clarkii. The sequence continues at coordinate 8,456,281 of NC_091171.1, forward strand.
TGCCCATATAGCCTGTGTCCTATGGTGCCCATAGGATGCTACCATAGAAGCAGTTGCCGGACCAAGCGGGCTGTGGTGGGCCTGCGGGCCGCTCCAAGCAACAGCCTGGTGGACCAAACTCTCACAAGTCAAGCCTGGCCTCGGGCCGGGCTTGGGGAGTAGAAGAACTCCCAGAACCCCATCAACCAGGTATCAACCAGGACACAACGACTGACCAACCCCCGGACATAACGACGACACTCATGGGCCAATTTGGGGCTCTTACATCTTACGCCTCCCACCGTACATCTTATGACTCCCACCTTACGTCTTAAGACTCCCACCTTACATCTTACGCCTCCCACCGTACATCTTAAGACTCCCCCCCCCAGGTGGGGTCAACCCCCCAGGTGGGGTCAACCCCCCCCAGGTGGGGTCAACCCCCCCCAGGTGGGGTCAACCCCCCCAGGTGGGGTCAACCCCCCAGGTGGGGTCAACCCCCCCAGGTGGGGTCAACCCCCCCCAGGTGGGGTCAACCCCCCCCAGGTGGGGTCAACCCCCCCCAGGTGGGGTCAACCCCCCCCAGGTGGGGTCAACCCCCCCCAGGTGGGGTCAACCCCCCCCAGGTGGGGTCAACCCCCCCCAGGTGGGATCAACCCCCCCCCAGGTGGGGTCAACCCCCCCCCCAGGTGGGGTCAACCTCCCAGGTGGGGTCAACCCCCCCCCCCAGGTGGGGTCAACCCCCCCCCCCCCCCAAGGTGGGGACAACCCCCCAGGCAGCCTGGCAGTGTGGGGCGTGACCAAGCAAGCATCTTGGACACCATCCAGCCTCTCCCTCACTCAGCTATATAAAGACCAGCACCTGCCTCAGTGTTCCATGTTCATGTTATGCCAGCGCTAATCTTACCGCTAAAGTTATAGTGTATACTTCTGTGGTAATTAGTGTTACAGATGGAAGCTCCACAGACCATAGTTGGTAAGGCAGTTTAGAGGTGTTGGAGGTCAACTACTGACCCGTTGTGTCCACTGTCTACAAGGTGTACGTGTGACATCTTACATGCGATGTTAATGTACAATAAGTGTATAATGTTCTTGGAAACACTTTAAGAAAAGAGAAATGCGCCGACGTAATATACTCGCCTAGCAAAGACCTTAGACAAATGTGATCATGGTGCAATAGATATTGTCGTGTTCATGTATGAGTCTTAAAACCAGACATGTGTTGTATATATATTTGTATAGATGTATGTAATCACCTAGTTGTGCTTGCGGGGGTTGAGGTTTGGCTCTTTGGTCCCGCCTCTTAACCGTCAACCTACCGGTGTACAGATTCCAATATGTTGTTATTCTACTGTGCAAATTTGGGACCTGGCCCACCCGTATCTTCCATGTATATATATTATTTGATACCTCGTCTCCTTCCCAAAGAGTGCATTTTGAGAGCTTTAAGAAGGTCCCAATAATTTAGATGTTTTATCGTGTCTATGCGTGCCGTATATGTTCTCTGTATTCCCTCTAATTCAGAGATCTCTCCCGCTCTGAAAAGGGAAGCGAGTACCGAGCAATACTCAAGACGGGACAGCACCAGTGATTTAAATAGTATTAACATTGCTGTGGGATCTCTGGATGTGAACGTTCTCATAATCCATCCTATCATTGTCCTGGCCGCCGCCGCTATATTTGCTCGGTTATGTTCACTAAATGTCAGGTCGTCAGACATCATAATTCCCAGATCTTTTACATGTTGCTTTCCTTCTATGAGTAGGTCTGATTGTGTCCTGTACCCTGTGTCCTGTGTCCTGTACCCTGTGTCCTGTACCCTGTGTTTGGTTTATGTTCCTCGTTTACACCATACCTCAGTACCTGGAACTTGTCACTGTTAAACATCATGTTATTTTCAGTTGCCCAATCTAAGACTTCAATAATATCTGCCTGTAGTTTTTCCAGTGTCTTCTACAGTGGCAATTTTCGTGTTGATTTTTGTAACATCTGCAAAGGATGACACGAAACTTTGACTAGTATTGATTGTTGCCGCCGATGGCGGCTAGTTTATTGTACACCCCATACTCATCCTGTGAGCGGTAGCGCAAAAGCAGTACAGAGGGCACAAAAGGTCTTTGTTAGACCTTATCTTAGATTATTACATAAACAATATCATCTATCCTTCACACCTTATAGCTGAGCTTTTTAGCAGCAAGCTGAGCATGAGGGTTGTTTGTGATTAGTTTCTTGGTGGGGTATGCAGGGGTCAGGATGTCAAAAGGTACTATGACTAGTATCTTTGTCTATATCCGAGATAAGAATGAGAAATAGAAGTGGTGCCAGGACTGTGCCCTGGGGTACAGAGTTTTTCACTGCACTTGTTTGACCGTTACTCTACTCTCTGCATTCTGTTTGACAAAGTTGAAAATTCAACGCCCCACTTTACCAATTATTCCTATTGATATCATTTTATGGGCTATCACTCCATGGTCTCACTTGTCGAATGTCTTTGTATGTCTGTGTATACAACATCTGCTTTTCCTCAAAGGCTTCTGTGATTTTGTAATAGCAGGTGTATAAGGTGAGGTGATACCTGCTTGATGGGGTCTGGGAGTTCTTCTCCCCAAGCCCGGCCCGAGGCCAGGCTTGACTTATGAGAGCCACCAGGCTGTTGCTGGGAGCAGCCCGCAGGCCCACAGCCCGGTTTGTCCGGCACTCCTTGGAGGAAATGATCTAGTTTTCTCTTGAAGATGTCCACGGTTGTTCCGGCAATATTTCTTATGGTCGCTGGGAGGATGTTAAACAGCCGCGGACCTCTGATGTTTATACAGTGTTCTCTGATTGTGCCTATGGCACAAACCTACTCTAGTACACTACGACACCTGTTGACTGACGGGAGTTTTTGTAGCCACCCCTGGTGCTAAGGGAGCAGGTGAGAGGGCAGCTGAGGGGTGTACTGGCGAGACACAAGGTGTGAGTGCAGGTCGCTGGTGACCCGTGACCTACACCAGTAGCAGGCCTGTGTGTGTGTGTTCACCCCCCCCCCCCCCATCACAGGCGCGCACCACACACCTACCTCTCCAGCCTCGTCCAAACGGTATCGATTTCCACTTGGATTCTTAAGGTGGTTGTGTGCTGGTACTCGCTTACTACAGTCTAGTGGATCAAGCTTCGTGCCATTTGGTGGAGATTAAGAACCTTTCAAACATGAGTTGACTAATCAGAGAAAGTACGGTTTCAGACACTGGTGGCGGCGTCTGAAGTAAAATATTGTCGCTAGTTGTGTCATACACGCCACATACAATACACGCCACAGCTTCGTGTCGTCCTTTGCAGATGACACAAAAATCAGCATGAAAATTACCTCTGCTGAAGACATTGAAAAACTACAAGCAGATGTCAACAAAGTTTTTGATTGGGCAGCAGAAAATAACATGATGTTTAACAGTGATAAATTTCAGGTACTCAGGTACGGCAAAAATGAGGATCTGAAACATAATACAGGGTACAAAACACAATCGAATCTTCCCATAGTAGGAAAACAGCATGTCAAGGATTTGGGAATAATGATGTCCGACGATCTAACGTTTAGGGAGCATAACCAAGCAAATATCGCGTCAGCCAGAAAAATGATAGGATGGATTACGAGAACTTTCAAATCCAGGGATCCCATCACAATGGTTGTACTCTTCAAGTCACTTGTGCTGTCCCGTCTCGAGTACTGCTCAGTACTCACTTCCCCCTTCAGAGCAGGAGAGATTGCTGAAATAGAGGGAATACAGAGAACATATACGGCACGCATAGACGAGATAAAACACCTAAATTATTGGGATCGTCTCAAAGCTCTCCAAATGTACTCTCTAGAAAGGAGACGAGAGAGATACCAAATAATATACACGTGGAAAATACTGGAGGGTCAGGTCCCAAATCTACACAGTAAAATAACAACGTACTGGAGTGAACGATATGGAAGAAAATGCAAGATTGAACCTGTGAAGAGCAGAGGTGCCATAGGCACAATCAGAGAGCACTGTATAAACATCAGGGGTCCGCGGTTGTTCAACGTCCTCCCAGCGAGCATAAGAAATATTGCCGGAACAACCGTGGACATCTTCAAGAGAAAACTGGACGGTTTTCTAAGAGAAGTTCCGGATCAGCCGGGCTGTGGTGGGTACGTGGCCCTGCGGGCCGCTCCAAGCAACAGCCTGGTGGACCAAACTCTCACAAGTCGAGCCTGGCCTCGGGCCGGGCTTGGGGAGTAGAAGAACTCCCAGAACCCCATCAACCAGGTATCAACCAGGTCAGTCAAGTGCGGGAACGTTGCCTGAATCCATTCATTAATATGACTTAGGTTTTGAGACCTCTGAAGACCCTTCAAGTTGCAGTCGTGTGACCAGTGTAATGGAGCTACTTAGCCAGGCTTGGGATCCGTCTTGCCTT
>NC_091171.1:8463181-8475681 GCF_040958095.1 Procambarus clarkii
GTGTACCTGGCTCAGTCACTCTGGCACTCCCAGTACAGTGTACCTGGCTCAGTCACTCTGGCACTCCCAGTACAGTGTACCTGGCACAGTCACTGGCACTCCCAGTACAGTGTACCTGGCTCAGTCACTCTGGCACTCCCGCTACAATGTACCTGGCACAGTCACTCTGGCACTCCCGCTACAATGTACCTGGCACAGTCACTCTGGCACTCCCGCAACAGTGTACCTGGCACAGTCACTGGCACTCCCGCTACAGTGTACCTGGCACAGTCACTCTGGCACTCCCAGTACAGTGTACCTGGCTCAGTCACTCTGGCACTCCCGCTACAATGTACCTGGCACAGTCACTCTGGCACTCCCAGTACAGTGTACCTGGCACAGTCACTGGCACTCCCAGTACAGTGTACCTGGCTCAGTCACTCTGGCACTCCCGCTACAGTGTACCTGGCTCAGTCACTCTGGCACTCCCGCTACAGTGTACCTGGCTCAGTCACTCTGGCACTCCCGCTACAGTGTACCTGGCACAGTCACTCTGGCACTCCCGCAACAGTGTACCTGGCACAGTCACTGGCACTCCCGCAACAGTGTACCTGGCACAGTCACTCTGGCACTCCCGCTACAGTGTACCTGGCTCAGTCACTCATGAGGACAACACTGGGTTGGGCCACACCTGGTGACGTGCGGGTGTGGAGTGTGGGGGTACACGTCCCACACCCACCGTGTCAAAGCCACACTAATGGCTACAATAACGCTCATGGAAATTGGCTGTATTTTTTACCATCCCGTCACCTGACGAAGTTGTAAACTGGTTTCCAGTAGTGTTTGTAAACAAAAAAAACAATTGAATGTGTAATAGAGACTATTCACCGTTGTCCTCACTTGCTCTGCGTATATGTGAGAGAGTGAGTGAGTGAGTGAGTGAGTTCTTAATATGTGGGTTTACAGGAGACATCTCAAGCTGTGAGTCTTGCATTGCATACGACTGGTTAGGGACCCAGCCAGGGGGGACCCAGCCAGGGGGGGGGGACCCAGCCAGGGGGGACCCAGCCAGGGGGGGACCCAGCCAGGGGGGACCCAGCCAGGGGGACCCCAGCCAGGGGGGACCCCAGCCAGGGGGACCCCAGCCAGGGGGGACCCCAGCCAGGGGGGACCCAGCCAGAAGGGACCCCAGCCAAGGGGGACCCAGCCAGGGGGGACCCCAGCCAGGGGGGACCCCAGCCAGGGGGGACCCAGCCAGAAGGGACCCCAGCCAAGGGGGACCCAGCCAGGGGGGACCCAGCCAGGGAGGACCCAGCCAGACATAACTCTAATGTGAGAAGAAATACTTTGCGACAGCCCCGCGGGGTCTTGGGCCGGTTGCTTCCTTAATTTGAATTCATGGCCTGTGGTCCAGCCTACGGCCGGAGTAATGAAATATTCACGCTCCGGCTTTCATGTCTTTTTGCTGCATTTGAACCTAATTACCACCTTCTAAATTCTTCTTCTTTCCCGATAGATATAAACTTTATACATTTTTAATTTCTAAATAGCTAAAATATTTGATTTCCGGCAAGACATTCCATTTTGTTGGAAGACTGGTATTCTCTCCATTACCTTGTTAGTGTTACACCAGAGGTCACCACCACTCAGGCAGTGTAGCGTCGGGCAGGTAAGGTGGGGGAGATTATCTTGTCCGTCTTACTAGGACCTACGGGCTCACCATAGCCCGTGCTACTTGGAACTGTTTGTTCCAGGTAGCGAATCTTTAACAACAACAACATTGTCCGTCTTGCCCTCTGTATGATGACTTTCATAATGATATTGCCCGGGACCCGAGCGGACAGCACGCTGGACTTGTGATCCTGTGGTCCCGGGTTCGATCCCGGGCGCCGGCGAGAAACAATGGGCAGAGTTTCTTTCACCCTATGCCCCTGTTACCTAGCAGTAAAATAGGTACCTGGGTGTTAGTCAGCTGTCACGGGCTGCTTCCTGGGGGTGGAGGCCTGGTCGAGGACCGGGCCGCGGGGACACTAAAGCCACGAAATAATCTCAAGATAACCTCAAGATGGGGTCATCACTGGATACTGGGGGCCTCGTAGAGGACCGTAGAGGAACGTAGGAGGCCTGGTCGAGGACCGGGCCGCGGGGACACTAAAGCCCCGAAATCATCTCAAGATAACCTGGGGCCTGAAACGCTCTGGTGCTCTCGTCTACTCTCACAACCATACCTTTCTTACCTCCTGTCTTTGTTGTCCGGGTAACCTACGTTCCTGTGTGTGCGAGCGAGCGCGTGGGGGGTTTCTGTACTCGCCGAGCTGTGCTTGCAGTGGACTGAGCTTCGGCTCTTTGGTCCCGCCTCTCGACACTCAATATACTGCTGTACTAGTTCCTAATCTTATTGAGATCTATCATATCTTCATTTGAAACTGTGTATAGAGTTTGGCTTCACCACATCTGTCTACTGCATTCCATCTATTAACTACTGACACTTTCAAACGTCCTTGTAGCTCATTGAGGTTCTCAGTTTCTACCTGTGTCCCCTTGTTAGTGCTCCACCCGTGCCACACACCACACGTGTGGTGGCGTGTGTGTCAGTGTGTGTGGTGGCGTGTGTGTCAGTGTGTGTGGTGGCGTGTGTGTCAGTACTCACCTAATTGTGCTTGCGGGGGTTGAGCTCTGGCTCTTTGGTCCCGCCTCTCAACCGTCAATCAACTGGTGTACAGATTCCTGAGCCTATTGGGCTCTATCATATCTACATTTGAAACTGTGAATGGAGTCAGCCTCCACCACATCACTTCCTAATGCATTCCATTTGCTAACTACTCTGACACTGAAAAAGTTCTTTCTAACGTCTCTGTGGCTCATTTGGGTACTCAGCTTCCACCTGTGTCCCCTTGTTCGCGTCCCACCAGTGTTGAAAAGTTCGTCCTTGTTTACCCGGTCGATTCCCCTGAGGATTTTGTAGGTTGTGATCATGTCCCCCCTTACTCTTCTGTCTTCCAGTGTCGTGAGGTGCATTTCCCGCAGCCTTTCCTCATAACTCATGCCTCTTAGTTCTGGGACTAGTCTAGTAGCATACCTTTGGACTTTTTCCAGCTTCGTCTTGTGCTTGACAAGGTACGGGCTCCATGCTGGGGCCGCATACTCCAGGATTGGTCTTACATATGTGGTGTACAAGATTCTGAATGATTCCTTACACAGGTTCCTGAACGCCGTTCTGATGTTAGCCAGCCTCGCATATGCCGCAGACGTTATTCTCTTTATGTGGGCTTCAGGAGACAGGTTTGGTGTGATATCAACTCCTAGATCTTTCTCTCTGTCTGTTTCATTAAGTACTTCATCTCCTATTATGTATCCTGTGCCTGGCCTCCTGTTTCCACTGCCTAGTTTCATTACTTTGCATTTACTCGGGTTGAACTTCAACAGCCATTTGTTGGACCATTCACTCAGTCTATCCAGGTCATCTTGTAGCCTCCTACTATCATCCTCTGTTTCAATCCTCCTCATAATTTTTGCATCGTCGGCAAACATTGAGAGGAACGAATCTATACCCTCTGGGAGATCATTTACATATACCAGAAACAGTATAGGTCCAAGGACTGACCCCTGCGGGACTCCACTTGTGACGTCTCGCCAATCTGAGACCTCACCCCTCACACAGACTCGTTGTCTCCTGTTGCTTAGGTATTCCTCTATCCACCGGAGTACCTTCCCTCTCACTCCAGCCTGCATCTCCAACTTTCGCACTAGCCTCTTGTGTGGCACTGTATCAAAGGCTTTCTGACAATCCAAAAATATGCAGTCTGCCCACCCTTCTCTTTCTTGCCTTATTTTTGTTGCCTGGTCGTAGAATTCAAGTAACCCTGTGAGGCAGGACCTGCCATCCCTGAACCCATGTTGATGCTGTGTTACAAAGTTCCTTCGCTCCAGATGCTCCACTAGTTTTTTTCGCACAATCTTCTCCATCAGTGTGTGTGGTGGCGTGTGTGTCAGTGTGTGTGGTGGCGTGTGCGTCAGTGTGTGTGGTGGCGTGTGCGTCAGTGTGTGTGGTGGCGTGTGCGTCAGTGTGTGTGGTGGCGTGTGCGTCAGTGTGTGTGGTGGCGTGTGCGTCAGTGTGTGTGGTGGCGTGTGCGTCAGTGTGTGTGGTGGCGTGTGCGTCAGTGTGTGGGGTGGCGTGTGTGTCAGTGTGTGTGGTGGCGTGTGTGTCAGTGTGTGTGGTGGCGTGTGCGTCAGTGTGTGTGGTGACGTGTGTGTCAGTGTGTGTGGTGACGTGTGTGTCAGTGTGTGTGGTGGCGTGTGTGTCAGTGTGTGTGGTGGCGTGTGTGTCAGTGTGTGTGGTGGCGTGTGTGTCAGTGTGTGTGGTGGCGTGTGCGTCAGTGTGTGTGAGTTGGCGTGTGTGTCAGTGTGTGTGGTGGCGTGTGTGTCAGTGTGTGTGGTGGCGTGTGTGTGGTGGCGTGTGTGTCAGTGTGTGTGGTGGCGTGTGCGTCAGTGTGTGTGTGGTGGCGTGTGCGTCAGTGTGTGTGGTGGCGTGTGTGTCAGTGTGTGTGGTGGCGTGTGCGTCAGTGTGTGTGTGGTGGCGTGTGTGTCAGTGTGTGTGGTGGCGTGTGCGTCAGTGTGTGTGTGGTGGCGTGTGCGTCAGTGTGTGTGTGGTGGCGTGTGCGTCAGTGTGTGTGTGGTGGCGTGTGCGTCAGTGTGTGTGTGGTGGCGTGTGCGTCAGTGTGTGTGGTGGCGTGTGTGTCAGTGTGTGTGGTGGCGTGTGTGTCAGTGTGTGTGGTGGCGTGTGCGTCAGTGTGTGTGGTGGCGTGTGTATCAGTGTGTGTGGTGGCGTGTGCGTCAGTGTGTGTGGTGGCGTGTGCGTCAGTGTGTGTGGTGGCGTGTGTGTCAGTGTGTGTGGTGGCGTGTGTGTCAGTGTGTGTGGTGGCGTGTGTGTCAGTGTGTGTGGTGGCGTGTGCGTCAGTGTGTGTGGTGGCGTGTGTGTCAGTGTGTGTGGTGGCGTGTGTTAGTGTGTGTGGTGGCGTGTGTGTCAGTGTGTGTGGTGGCGTGTGTGTCAGTGTGTGTGTGGTGGCGTGTGCGTCAGTGTGTGTGGTGGCGTGTGCGTCAGTGTGTGTGTGTGGTGGCCAAAGTCTCACTTAAAGCCGCACACTCTCCACACCACCACCACCACCAGAAAACCTTTGATATTGTTCCTGGTGGAAGGGTTGTGTTGAAGATGGACAAGCTAGCAGGACTAACTATAAGACTGAACTGGGTAAGAAACTACATGATGGACATATAACCAGTCAGAGAGAGATGAGGCTTGGGTCTGAAGGGCAGTACAAACAGAAAAGGGCTGCTGAAAGTTACAGGATGACCTTGACAAACCACAGACGTCAACAAACAAATGGTTGCTAGAATAGCTAAGGTAATGTAGGTGACAAAGGAGACAAAGGCGGAAAGAGAACAAGACTAAAAAGTGGCCTGAGGCCGGGCTCGGGGAGTAGAACTACTCCCGAGACCCTGTCCAGGTAAGATCCAGGTAAGGATCTCCAGACGCACACACAAATAGGCAGCATATGGGGCGTTGGTAAATTTAAGAACATCGTTTAGAAATCTAGTTCAGGACTCCTTCAAGACACTCTAAACAGGGATATTGAAGAAATATAGCAAACGTTGAAGCGATCATATGACTCTAACTAAATGGAATTGGAACAGAAAGCTATACAAGAGATTAAGAAAAATCCAAGAACATTTTCACATACGCAAAATCAAATTAAAATGCCTTCACAAGTATTGCACCTTTAATTACAACTGTGGAGGTACATACTCGGAGGACAACAAAGAAATCAGTGAAATTCATACTAATAAGCCAGTATGAGGCAATGTTTAGTACCTCAGTAAACAACATGAAAGTTGAAGATCCAGACAGCTTCTTTATGAATGACACCCAAGCTGCAGATAATTAACACGAACTCGAAAGACTGAAAGAGAAATTGACAACATGCCCATGCACTCAGCCCCTGGGCCTGACTCGTGGAATTCAATATTCAATGTAAAAGTAAAGTAAAGAAATGTAAAGTACCAGTAGCGAGAGCTCTCAGCGTAATATGGAGAAAGAGCCTGGATACAGGGGAGATACCAGCAGCACTTAAATCTGCAGATATAGCTCCTCTGCACAAGGGGGGGGGGGTAGTAAAGCCTTGGCAAAAAATTATAGGCCAGTTGCACTAACATCACACATAATAAAAGTGTTTGAAAGAGTGATTAGTAATCAAATTTCTAGTTTTATGGAAAATAATGAGCTACACAACCCAGGACAACATGGACTTAGAGCAGAAAGATCCTTTCTGCTCTAGACACAGTTACTCAACCACTATGACAAAATCACAAAAGCCTTAGAAGAGAAGCAAAATGCAGATGTTGTATACACAGACTTTGCAAAGACATTCGATAAATGTGACCATGGAGTGATAGTCCATAAAATGAGATCAATAGGAATAACGGGTAAAGTGCGGCGTTGGATTTTCAACTTCTGTCAAACATAATGCAAAGAGTGAAGGTCAGTCAAATAAGATCAAGCCCAAGTGCAGTGAAAAGCTCCGTACTCTAAAAAAAAAAAAAAACACTAGTATCAGGCCCCCGCGAAGGGGAAATAGAACTTTCACAGATGACAAAGAAATGAGTGAAATACTGAGGAATCATTACGATTGTTTTCAGCGAGTCACTAAACACACTGAAGATTGATAACCCAAATGAATTTTTTCATTGATGTGATACAACATCAAATCATAAATCAGATGTCACCCTATTCCCACTGGATCATAAGACGCCATAAACATTATGCCTATGCACTGATTCTTGGAACTCTATATTCATCAAGAACTGTAAACAAAACACTATCGCAGGGTCTTCACATTCCTTGGCAGACAAAGCCTAGATACTGGCCTTATTCCTGACATAGTAAAAACAGCAGAGATAGCGCCACTCCATAACGGATGAAATAAGGCAGAGCCAAAAAATTACAGACCGATAGCACTAACATCGCGAATCATAAAAATCTTTGAGAGAGTACTAAGAAATAAGATCACAAACTACATGGAATCACAGCATCTCCATAACCCCGGACAACATGGTTTCAGAACAGGGCGCTCTTGCCTGTCACAGTTGCTGGACCACTATGACATGGCATTAGATGCCATGGAAGACAAGCAAAACGCTGATGTAATTTACACAGATTTCGCAAAAGCCTTTGACCAAGATCATGGTGTTATTGCACACAAAATGCGTCCAAAATGAATTACCGGAAAAATAGACAGATTGATCTACAATTTCCTGACTAACAGAACTCAATGTGTAAGTCAAAATAAAATCCGGACCATCAAGAGCTCAGTCCCCCAGGGTACTGTGCTTGCTCCTGTACTTTTTCTCAAACCCATATCGGACATAGACCAGAACACAACCTATAGCACTGTATCATCCTGTGCAGATGACACTAGGAGTTTTATGAGAGTTGGCAACATAGAGGACACGGCAAACCTCCAATCAGATGTAAATCAGGTCTTTCTATGGGCTACAGAAAGTAATATGGTATTTAATGAAAATATGTTGCAGCTCTTGCGCTATGGAACAAATGAAAATATAAAAACAGAAACCACAAACAAAACGCAGTCAAATCATAACATTGAACGAAAAGGCAATGTAAAGGATCTGGGTGTACTCATGTTGGAAGACCTTACCTTTAAAGAACACAATAAAGTAGCCGTCACAACTGCAAGAAAAAATGTCAGGTTGGATAACAAGAACTTTTCACACTAGAGATGCTATACCAATGATGATACTCTTCAAGACGCTAGTGCTCTCTAGAGTGGAGTACTGCTGCACAACCTGCACACAGAAATAACACCACATGAGACCAGAAGGCATGGCAGGATGTGCAGAATACCCCCGTTGAAGAGCAGAGATGCAACAGGTACTCTGAGAGAGAACTATCAACATCAGAGGCCCAAGACTGTTCAACACGCTTTCACTACACATAAGGGACATAACTGGCCGACCCCTCACAGTGTTCAAGAGAGAACTATCAACATCAGAGGCCCGAGTGTGTTCAACAGGCTTCCACTACACATAAGGGACATAACTGGCCGACTCCTCACAGTGTTCAAGAGAGAACTATCAACATCAGAGGCCCGAGAGTGTTCAACACGCTTCCACTACACATAAGGGACATAACTGGCCGACCCCTCACAGTGTTCAAGAGAGAACTATCAACATCAGAGGCCCGAGACTGTTCAACACGCTTCTACTACACATAAGGGACATAACTGGCCGACCCCTCACAGTGTTCAAGAGAGAACTATCAACATCAGAGGCCCGAGACTGTTCAACACGCTTTCACTACACATAAGGGACATAACTGGCCGACCCCTCAGTGTTCAAGAGAGAACTATCGACATCAGAGGCCCGAGAGTGTTCAACACGCTTCCACTACACATAAGGGACATAACTGGCCGACTCCTCACAGTGTTCAAGAGAGAACTGGATAAACACCTCCAAAGAATACCCGATCAACCAGGCTGTGACTCATACGTTAGGCTGCGAGCAGCCGCGTCCAGCAACCTGGTTGATCAGTCCAGCAACGAGGAGGCCTGGGCGAGGACCGGGCCGCGTGGACACAAAGCCCTGGAATCATCGGAAGGTAACCTCAATGTAAGGAGGAACAGTTGGTGGGTGTTGAGAAGGAAAACAGTGGGTGAGGAAGGGAATGGCATTGGTGAAGAGGAGACGGAGGGCAGGATGAAGGTGATGATCGCCTGTACTTGCCTAGACTTAACTTGCAGATGAAGGCACTGGACTCCTGGGAGCCCGGCCGCCTGGCACTGGCCCTGGATAAAGAGCTTAAGGATGGGGTGAGGAGTAGTGGGTGGAGGGGAGGAGACCATGTGGAGGAACACATGACTTCAGTGTCTTAATTACGCCTACCACCTCACATGTACTGTACTCACCTAGCTGTACTTGCGGGGGTTTAGCTTTGACTCTTTGTCCCGCCTCTCAACTGTCAATCAACAGGTGTACAGGTTCCTGAGCCTACTGGGCTCTATCATATCTACGCTTGAAACTGTGTATGGAGTCAGCCTCCACCACATCACTTACATTTACACTTACTGAGCATTCCATTTATCTACTACTGACACTAAAAAAGTTCTTTCTAATATCTGTGACTCATTTGGGTACTCAATTTCTACCTGCCCCCCCCCCCCCCTTGTGCGTGTACTCCTTGTGTTAAACAGTTTATCTATCTACCCTGTCAATTCCTCTTGAGAATTTTGTAGGTAGTAAGAGTAAGTTCCCTATACTCTTCTCTCTTCCAGTGTCGTGAGGTGCATTTTACGCAGCCTTTCCTCATAACTCATGCCTCTTAGTTCTGGGACTAGCTTAGTGGCATACCTCTGACTCTTTCCAGCTTCGTCTTGTGCTTGACAAGGTACGGGCTCCATGCTGGGGCCGCATACTCCAAGATTGGTCTTACATATGTGGTGTACAAGATTCTGAATGATTCCTTACACAGGTTCCTGAACGCTGTTCTGATGTTAGCCAGCCTCGCATATGCCGTAGACGTTATTCGTTTTATGTGGGCTTCAGGAGACAGGTTTGGTGTGATATCAACTCCTAGATCTTTCTCACTGTCTGTTTCATGAAGGACTTCATCTCCTATTCTGTATCCTGTGTCTGGGCCTCCTGTTTCCACTGCCTAGTTTCATTACTTTGCATTTACTCGGGTTGAACTTCAACAGCCATTTGTTGGACCATTCACTCAGTCTGTCTAGGTCATCTTGTAGCCTCCTACTATCGTCCTCAGTTTCAATCCTCATAATTTTTGCATCATCGGCAAACATTGAGAGAAACGATTCTATACCCTCTGGGAGATCATTTACATATATCAGAAACAGTATAGGTCCAAGGACTGACCCCTGCGGGACTCCACTCGTAACGTCTCGCCAATCTGAGACCTCACCCCTCACACTGACTCGTTGTCTCCTGTTGCTTAGGTACTCCTGTATTCAACGGAGTACCTTCCCTTTCATTCCAGCCTGCATCTCCAGCTTTTTCACTAGCCTCTTGTGTGGCACTGTATCAAAGGCTTTCTGACAATGCAAAAATGTGCAGTCTGCCCACCCTTCTCTTTCTTGCCTTATTTTTGTTGCCTGATCGTAGAATTCAAGTAACCCTGTGAGGCAGGACCTGCCATCCCTGAATCCATGTTGGTGCTGTGTTACAAAGTTCTTTCGCTCCAGGTGCTCCACTAGCTTTCTTCGCACAATCTTCTCCATCAGCTTGCATGGTATGCAGGTTAGGGACACTGGCCTGTAATTCAGTACCTCCTGTCTATCCCCTTTCTTGTATATCGGGACTACATTAGCTGCTTTCCAAATTTCTGGCAGTTCCCCCTGTTGCCAGTGATTTGTTATACACTATGGAGAGTGGTAGGCACAGTTCTGCTCCTTCCTTTAGTATCCAAGGGAAGATTCCATCTGGACCTATAGCCTTTGTCACATCCAACTCTAGTAAACACTTCCTTACTTCCCCGCTGGTAATCTCAAACTCTTCCAGTGGTTCCTGGTTAGCTATACCCTCTCTTATCTCTGGGATTTCTCCTTGCTCTAAGGTGAAGACCTCTTGGAATTTCTTATTCAGTTCCTCGCACACTTCCTTGTCGTTTGTAGTGAATCCTTCTGCCCCTATCCTTAATTTCATAACCTGTTCCTTTACTGTTATTTTTCTCCTAATGTGGCTATGCAGCAATTTAGGCTGAGTCTTTGCCTTGCTTGCGATGTCATTTTCGTATTGTCTTTCTGCCTCTCTTCTCATCCTGACATTCATTCCTGGCATTCTGGTATCTTTCTCTGCTCTCCAGTGTCCTGTTATTCCTATAGTTTCTCCATGCCCTTTTACTTTGCTGCTTAGCTAGCCTACATCTCTGATTAAACCATGGGTTTCTCATCTTCGTTTCACTGTTTTCCTTTTGGGCTGGGACAAACTTGTTTGCTGCGTCCTTGCACTTTTGCGTGATGTAGTCCATCTTATCTTGGGCCGTCTTTTCCCTGAGCTCTGTTTCCCATGCTATATCTGTTAGGAATTTTCTTATCTCCTCATAGTTTCCCTTTCGGTATGCTAACCTTTTGGTTTCGGTATCCCTCCTCGAGTTCAATAACCCTTCTTCAATCAGGTACTCAAACACCAATACACTGTGGTCGCTCATTCCTACTGGGGCCTCAAAACCGATTTCTCTTACGTCAGAGTCGTTCAGGGTGAAGACCAGGTCGAGTCTCGCTGGTTCGTCATTTCCTCTCATCCTTGTGGGTTCACTGACATGCTGGGTTAAGAAGTTTCTAGTCACCACCTCCAGTAGTTTCGCTCTCCACGTATCCTCGCCGCCATGCGGTTCCTTGTTCTCCCAGTCAATCCTTCCGTGATTGAAGTCTCCCATGATGAGCAGGTGTGATCTATTTCTACAGGCAGCAGAGGCTGCCCTCTCAATTATAGTGTTAACTGCCATGTTGTTGTTTTTGCACTCTTGACTGTGTGTGTGTGTGTGTACTCACCTATATGTACTCACCTATATGTGCTTGCAGGATCGAGCATTGACTCTTGGATCCCGCCTTTCTAGCTATCGGTTGTTTACAGCAATGACTCCTGTCCCATTTCCCTATCATACCTAGTTTTAAAAGTATGAATAGTATTTGCTTCCACAACCTGTTCCCCAAGTGCATTCCATTTTTCCACTACTCTCACGCTAAAAGAAAACTTCCTAACATCTCTGTGACTCATCTGAGTTTCCAGTTTCCACCCATGTCCCCTCGTTCTGTTATTATTACGTGTGAACATTTCATCTATTTCCACTTTGTCAATTCCCCTGAGTATTTTATATGTCCCTATCATATCTCCTCTCTCCCTTCTTTTCTCTAGTGTCGTAAGGTTCAGTTCCTTCAGCCGCTCTTCATATCCCATCCCTCGTAACTCTGGGACAAGCCTCGTCGCAAACCTCTGAACCTTCTCCAGTTTCTTTGTGTTTCTTCAGGTGGGGGCTCCATGATGGCGCGGCATACTCCAAGACGGGTCTCACGTAGGCAGTGTAAAGCGCCCTAAAAGCTTCCTCATTTAGGTTTCTGAATGAAGTTCTAATTTTCGCCAGTGTAGAGTACGCTGCTGTCGTTATCCTATTTATATGTGCCTCAGGAGTTAGATTAGGTGTCACATCCACTCCCAGGTCTCTTTCTCGAATCGTTACAGGTAGGCTGTTCCCCTTCATTGTGTGTGTGTGTGTGTGTGTGTGTGTGTGTGTGTGTGTGTGTGTGTGTGTGTGTGTGTGTGTGTGTGTGTGTGTGTGTGGTGTGTGTGTGTGAGCATAAGTAATTTACTTCATTATAATTCTGAAGGTTGTTGTCAATATTTACATGATCAAGAATGTTGTTTTGTTCCGTGGAAGCCAAAGTTTGAAGCTAAGATGGTGTGTGGGGCGTAATGCGCTTGCAGGGTTAAGCTCCTGA
>NC_091171.1:8478181-8610681 GCF_040958095.1 Procambarus clarkii
TTAACCCTGATGTGGCCCTGGTTAACTCTGATGTGGCCCTGGTTAACTCTGATGTGGCCCTGGTTAACTCTGATGTGGCCCTGGTTAACTCTGTTGTGGCCCTGGTTAACTCTGTTGTGGCCCTGGTTAACTCTGTTGTGGCCTTGGTTAACTAAAGGCGCCTGACAACTGATTGAACAGCGCTGGGGATTCGTAGACCAAAGGTTCCAGGTTCGACCCCCGGCGGAGTCGGAAACAAATGCGCTGAAAACACTATAAACATCAGAGGTCCGCGGTTGTTCAACGTCCTCCCAGCGAGCATAAGAAATATTGCCGGAACAACCGTGGACATCTTCAAGAGGAAACTTTACTGTTTTTTAAGATAAGTTCCGGATCAGCCGGGCTGTGGTGGGTATGTGGGCCTGCGGGCCGCTCCAAGCAACAGCCTGGTGGACCAAACTCTCACAAGTCGAGCCTGGCCTTGGGCCGGGCTTGGGGAGTAGAACAACTCCCAGAACCCCATCAACCAGGTAAATGGGCGGAGTGTCTTTCACCCTGATGCACCTGTTCACCTAGCAGTAAATAGGTTTCTGGGAGTTAGACAACTGCTTCATGGGTTCCGTGTGTGTGTGTGTGTGTGTGTGTGTGTGTGTGTGTGTGTACTCACCTAATTGTGCTTGCGGGGGTTGAGCTCTGGCTCTTTGGTCTCTGGCTCTGGCTCTGGCTCTCTGGCTTGAGCTCTGGCTCTTTGGTGTGTGTGTGTGTGTGTGTGTGTGTGTGTGTGTGTGTGTGTGTGTGTGTGTGTGTGTGTGTGTGTGTGTGTGTGTGTGTGTGTGTATTCACCTAGTTGTTCTTGCGAGGGTAAGCCCGGGTTCCAAGCCCGGGTTGTAAGCCCGGGAGCGTCTGCCAGAGTAGAGGTGATGAAGGGTGCCAGGGGCCGCCACTCGTGAGCGCCGCCACACAAGGCTGGCACATTACCCCACGTTGGGCGTGTGGAGGGTTGTTTATAGAGGCGGTGACCGCTTCCCACAGATCAATACAATTGTCCCCAAGCCCGGTTACCCCCCTGGCGACTGGCTGACCTTTACCCGGGGGGCGTTCACTGGTAAACTTGCGGGTGGCGGTAGTATAGCCTTCCCACCCCTGGCGCCCACACCCGCCGGGTCTGGCGCCCACACCCGCCGGGTCTGGCGCCCACACCCGCCGGGTCTGGCGCCCACCCGCTCCCTCCTCCTTGGTTGGTCTGCACACAGAGGTCAGTTAGCCGTTTTTGTGTGTAAACTTGTGAACAAGAAATGGGTCAGGACTCAACCCGTCCTCTTCAAATGACGTCGCTTTGCCCGAATGACCGAAAATGGACTTAATTCAAAATGAAATTCGTTTACCAATGGACCCTTAACTTGCTGCCCTCCTAACCTACCAGACGACCCTTAACTTGCTGCCCTCCTAACCTACCAGACGACCCTTAACTTGCTGCCCTCCTAACCTACCAGACGACCCTTAACTTGCTGCCCTCCTAACCTACCAGACGACCCTTAACTTGCTGCCCTCCTAACCTACCAGACGACCCTTAACTTGCTGCCCTCCTAACCTACCAGACGACCCTTAACTTGCTGCCCTCCTAACCTACCAGACGACCCTTAACTTGCTGCCCTCCTAACCTACCAGACGACCCTTAACTTGCTGCCCTCCTAACCTACCAGACGACCCTTAACTTGCTGCCCTCCTAACCTACCAGACGACCCTTAACTTGCTGCCCTCCTAACCTACCAGACGACCCTTAACTTGCTGCCCTCCTAACCTACCAGACGACCCTTAACTTGCTGCCCTCCTAACCTACCAGACGACCCTTAACTTGCTGCCCTCCTAACCTACCAGACGACCCTTAACTTGCTGCCCTCCTAACCTACCAGACGACCCTTAACTTGCTGCCCTCCTAACCTACCAGACGACCCTTAACTTGCTGCCCTCCTAACCTACCAGACGACCCTTAACTTGCTGCCCTCCTAACCTACCAGACGACCCTTAACTTGCTGCCCTCCTAACCTACCAGACGACCCTTAACTTGCTGCCCTCCTAACCTACCAGACGACCCTTAACTTGCTGCCCTCCTAACCTACCAGACGACCCTTAACTTGCTGCCCTCCTAACCTACCAGACGACCCTTAACTTGCTGCCCTCCTAACCTACCAGACGACCCTTAACTTGCTGCCCTCCTAACCTACCAGACGACCCTTAACTTGCTGCCCTCCTAACCTACCAGACGACCCTTAACTTGCTGCCCTCCTAACCTACCAGACGACCCTTAACTTGCTGCCCTCCTAACCTACCAGACGACCCTTAACTTGCTGCCCTCCTAACCTACCAGACGACCCTTAACTTGCTGCCCTCCTAACCTACCAGACGACCCTTAACTTGCTGCCCTCCTAACCTACCAGACGACCCTTAACTTGCTGCCCTCCTAACCTACCAGACGACCCTTAACTTGCTGCCCTCCTAACCTACCAGACGACCCTTAACTTGCTGCCCTCCTAACCTACCAGAGGACCCTTAACTTGCTGCCCTCCTAACCTACCAGACGACCCTTAACTTGCTGCCCTCCTAACCTACCAGAGGACCCTTAACTTGCTGCCCTCCTAACCTACCAGACGACCCTTAACTTGCTGCCCTCCTAACCTACCAGACGACCCTTAACTTGCTGCCCTCCTAACCTACCAGACGACCCTTAACTTGCTGCCCTCCTAACCTACCAGACGACCCTTAACTTGCTGCCCTCCTAACCTACCAGACGACCCTTAACTTGCTGCCCTCCTAACCTACCAGACGACCCTTAACTTGCTGCCCTCCTAACCTACCAGACGACCCTTAACTTGCTGCCCTCCTAACCTACCAGACGACCCTTAACTTGCTGCCCTCCTAACCTACCAGAGGACCCTTAACTTGCTGCCCTCCTAACCTACCAGACGACCCTTAACTTGCTGCCCTCCTAACCTACCAGACGACCCTTAACTTGCTGCCCTCCTAACCTACCAGACGACCCTTAACTTGCTGCCCTCCTAACCTACCAGACGACCCTTAACTTGCTGCCCTCCTAACCTACCAGACGACCCTTAACTTGCTGCCCTCCTAACCTACCAGACGACCCTTAACTTGCTGCCCTCCTAACCTACCAGACGACCCTTAACTTGCTGCCCTCCTAACCTACCAGACGACCCTTAACTTGCTGTTTTGGGAAACAAAAATCCAAAATTTAATTTACATTATTGTTTTCATTTTTAAATAAAGTCCATTTTTGGGCAAATGGCCAAATTCAGAGGTAATTTGTAAGCGGACAGGTGTCCGCTCCATTATTCAATGTCCAGCCATTAATTAGACGCTAAAGACCTGCCGGTATGAGGTGCACGGATCTTAGCAACTAAATCAGTCTCATGTCCTTGAGGATGTCATCATAATGCATTCCAACTGTGCCAGTGCGACTACTGGCCGCCCTTCTAGCTGTTGCAGATAGCTGCATAAATGTTGATGTGCCTAATTATGTTAATTGAAGTATATATTGATTGTAGCTGTGGGGAGGAGGAGGGCGCCGGGTGGGTGCCGTCTGGGCTGGTGGCGGCCTGACTCACCAGCTTCCCGGAAACACTGGTATTATGCGCGGGTCTCCGCCATTCATGACTCCAGGAATGTGGTCAGTGTGGTGCTGTGTAGCAACAATACTCGCCCCCCCCCCCCTGGTCGTTGGACTTGTGTTGGACGGCTGACACAACACACACACACACTCCGCCCAGAACTGAGCCTCAGTGTTACCACCAACACAAAGGCAACTGGACATCTCAGGAAGCCAGAGGTGAAGTGGGAAATTATTGTAACATTCATATTTTTAGGGAAAATAAACAGGGCAAACAAGGATAGGTAACTATTTGGCGAGGGTGGTGGTGGTGCGGCACGAGTGGGGACAGAATACTTCCCTATCTCTACCTGTTGATGGTCTGGAAAATAGGTGTCCTTCACGGCCTGGTCTCTGGCCAGACTTTCCAGTTGGTGGTCTGGCAGTGGCTCACCAGACTGTTAGACGCCGCTACTCGCAGCCTGACCTATGAATCTCAGCCCTGTTGATCAGCTATCCTTAAACTGGAGCATACCAGCTGAGTGGACAGCGCTTCCGATTCGTAATCCTGAGGTTCCGTGTTCGATCCCTGGTGGAGGCGGAAACAAATGGTCAGAGTTTTTTCACATTGATGTTACCTAGCAGTAGCCCCTGTTACCTAGCAGTAAATAAGTACCTGGGAGTTAGACAGCTGCTACGGGCTGCTTCCTGGGGGTGTGTAACAAAAAAGGAGGTCTGGTCGAGAACCGGGCCGCGGGTACGCTAAGCCCCGAAATCATCTCAAGATAACCTCAAGAAGATACAAGGATAGGGTTTCGGGAGTTGTTCTACTCTTATGTAGAAGATTCCTGTTCTTATGTAGGGAAATACAAATGATGGAGGTGAAGCTGAGAGAATCATGTACAACTCAAGAGCGACAAAGGCAGCAAAAGGCCATAAGTGAAGTAGAGAGGAACCCGAAATCATTTTTCTCGTACCGAAAAACCAAAACTAAAACTGCATCCAGCATTGGGCCCTTGGCAAGGGTGATGGAACTTTCACAGATGACATTAAAGAAATGAGTGAAATACCAAGGCGTCACTATGATTCAGTCTTCAGTGTCTTCTTCTTCAGACTTCAGACCTCCTGGCCTCTTGTACCACCAACTGTGTAACTATTTTATTGACTCAGGTGTTCTGGACGACATCCTAACAATTTACCCAAAATTTGCTTGTCCATTTTAAAGAATGAAGAACAATTTTTATTTATATTCTAAGCTGTATCACTTATGAACCCATCCCTGCCCTTGTGTGGCAGTGCACAATAGAAAGTTGTTTTCACATATCCATACATTAAAACATTGATTGTAACCATGATATATATGTGCCTCAGCCTACAGTTTAGACCTATTGTCTTGTGTATGACCCTCTGTCCTGCGTGACAGTGAATACCACCATTATCCTCACTTTAATAAGACTTAATCAAAATCCTCAGATAGGCAAAATTGTAATTAATTTTGTCAATAAAGATGTTAATAATAATAATGTCTTCAGTGAACCCCTGACCACATTGAATTTGATGATGCAAATGAATTCTTCATGAATGTGACACCAACGTATCAGATGTCACCCTAACCCCACTGGACTGTGAAGTAGCCATAGACAGCATGTCCATGCACTCTGCACCAGGCCCAGACTCGAGGAGGTCTATATTCATCAAGAAGTGCAAAACATCACTATCACAGGCCCTAAACATCTTCTGGAGACGGAGCCTAGATACTGGCGTCATCCCTGACAGACTTAAAACAGTGAAGATCGCGCCACTTCACAAAGGAGGTAGTAAAGCAGATGCTAACAATTATAGAGCAATGGCTCCAACTTCACACACAAAAAATTCTTAGAAACAATGCTAAGAGACAAGATTAAAAATCACATTGAATCAACATCTACATAACCCGATACAAGGATACCTGATCAACCAGGCTGTGACTCATACGTCAGGCTGCGAGCAGCCGCGTCTAACAGCCTGGTTAATCAGTCCAGCAACCAGGAGGCCTGGTCGACGACCGGGCCGCGGGGACACTAAGCCCCGGAAGCACCTCAAGGTAGCCTCAAGGTAGGTAGGTAACCCTGGACAACACGGGTTCAGAACAGGGCGCTCCTGCCTCTCACAGTTGCTGGACCACTATGACATGACCTCAGGTGCCGTGGAAGACAAGCAAAACGCAGATGTAATATACACAGAGTTTGCAAAAGCTTTGACAAATGTGACCATGGTGTTATTGTGCACAAAATGTGTGCACAGGGAATTACTGGCAAAGTAGGGAGATGGATCTTCAACTTCCTAACCAACAGAACGCAGAGTGTAATAGTCAACACTGTCAAATCCGGGTCATCTACTGTGAAAAGCTCAGTCCCCCCCCCCCCAAGGTACCGTGCTTACTCCGGTACTTTTTCTCACCGTAATATCAGACACACAAGGATACAAACTACAGCACTGTATCATCATGTGCAGACAACACCAGGATCTTCATGCCAGTAGACAATATAGAGGACACGACAAACCTCCAATCTGATGTTACTCGGGTCTTTCAATGGCCACAGATAAGAATATGATTTTTATTGAAAATAAGTTCCAGCTCCTGCGCTATGGAAAAAACAAATATATAAAAATACAAACCATATATAAAACGGTCAAATCACACTATAAAAGAGCAATGTAAATGATCTAGGAGTAACCATGTCAGAAGACCTTACCTTTACACAACACCATAATGTAGCTGTCACAACTGCAATAAAATGACAAGTTGGATAACAAGGACCTTCCAAACAAGGGATGCTGTACCAATGATGATACTTTTGAAGACACTAGTGTTCTCAAGGGTGGAATATTGTTACACACTAACAACCTCATTCAGAGCCGCAGAAATTGCTGACCTAGAGAGCGTGCAGAGATCCTTTACTGTTGGAATCCACTAAGTCATCTGAATTATTGTGACCCATTAAGTTCTAAATCTGTATTCTCTTGAGCGCAGGCGGAAGAGATACATAATAATTTACACGTGGAAAATAGTAGAGGGGCTGGTCCCAAACCTGCACACAGAAATAACATCACATGAGACCAGAAGGCATGACAGGATGTGCAGAATACCCCCGTTGAAGAGCAGATGTGCAACAGGTACTCTGAGAGTACCTGTTGCACTCTGATGTTGAACTCTATCAACATCAGAGGCCTGAGACTGTTCAACACGCTTCCACTACACATAAGGGGCATAACTGGCCGACCCCTCACAGTGTTCAAGAGAGAACTATCAACATCAGAGCCCCGAGACTGTTCAACACGCTTCCACTACACATAAGGGACATAACTGGCCGACCCCTCACAGTGTTCAAGAGAGAACTATCAACATCAGAGGCCCGAGACTGTTCAACACGCTTCCACTACACATAAGGGGCATAACTGGCCGACCCCTCACAGTGTTCAAGAGAGAACTATCAACATCAGAGGCCCGAGACTGTTCAACACGCTTCCACTACACATAAGGGACATAACTGGCCGACCCCTCGCAGTGTTCAAGAGAGTTCTCTCTCAAGAGTACCTGTTGCACCTCTGTTCTTCAACGGGGGTATTCTGCACATCCTGCCATGCCTTCTGGTCTCATGTGATGTTATTTCAGTGTACAGGTTTGGGACCAGCCCCTCTAATACTTGGTAGTCTACTAATTTGTAGTAGATATGGGGGCCTATATCCGGAGACATTCATACGAACCCGTGTTAAACTATATAATCAGGGGGAAGGGTTGTGGGGTGGCGAGGCGCAAGGTGGCATGTTGATGGTAGGTAAGGGGGGGAGAGGGGGTAGGAAGGTGCGGGGGGGAAGGATGGTCTGTATTGATGTTGCTCCGCAGGGGGGGGGTGGAGGGGGGTTACCTCTCTCCAACCTGTATGCAGTAATTGATGCATGCATCTGGCTTCGTGACTACAACAATGTTTTTGCGTTTGGGCATAGTCGCTCGGCACTATGACACACGCATATGGCTTCCTTTTCTTTACCCACACTGCCTCTCCTTCCTCGACCCTTCCCCACAGTGCCTCTCCTCCCTCGACCCTTCCCCACAGTGCCTCTCCTCCCTCGACCTTCCTCACAGTGCCTCTCCCTCCTCGACCCTTCCCCACAGTGCCTCTCCTCCCTCGACCCTTCCTCACAGTGCCTCTCCTTCCTCGACCCTTCCCCACAGTGCCTCTCCTCCCTCGACCCTTTCCCACAGTGCCTCTCCTCCCTCGACCCTTCTCCACAGTGCCTCTCCTCCCTCGACCCTTCCTCACAGTGCCTCTCCTTCCTCGACCCTTCCCCACAGTGCCTCTCCTTCCTCGACCCTTCCTCACAGTGCCTCTCCTTCCTCGACCCTTCCTCACAGTGCCTCTCCTTCCTCGACCCTTCCTCACAGTGCCTCTCCTTCCTCGACCCTTCCTCACAGTGCCTCTCCTTCCTCGACCCTTCCTCACAGTGCCTCTCCCTCCTCGACCCTTCCTCACAGTGCCTCTCCTTCCTCGACCCTTCCCCACAGTGCCTCTCCTTCCTCGACCCTTCCCCACAGTGCCTCTCCTTCCTCGACCCTTCCTCACAGTGCCTCTCCTTCCTCGACCCTTCCCCACAGTGCCTCTCCTTCCTCGACCCTTCCTCACAGTGCCTCTCCCTCCTCGACCCTTCCTCACAGTGCCTCTCCTTCCTCGACCCTTCCCCACAGTGCCTCTCCTTCCTCGACCCTTCCCCACAGTGCCTCTCCTTCCTCGACCCTTCCTCACAGTGCCTCTCCTTCCTCGACCCTTCCCCACAGTGCCTCTCCTTCCTCGACCCTTCCTCACAGTGCCTCTCCTTCCTCGACCCTTCCTCACAGTGCCTCTCCTTCCTCGACCCTTCCCCACAGTGCCTCTCCTTCCTCGACCCTTCCCCACAGTGCCTCTCCTTCCTCGACCCTTCCTCACAGTGCCTCTCCCTCCTCGACCCTTCCCCACAGTGCCTCTCCTTCCTCGACCCTTCCCCACAGTGCCTCTCCTTCCTCGACCCTTCCCCACAGTGCCTCTCCTTCCTCGACCCTTCCCCACAGTGCCTCTCCTTCCTCGACCCTTCCCCACAGTGCCTCTCCTTCCTCGACCCTTCCCCACAGTGCCTCTCCTTCCTCGACCCTTCCTCACAGTGCCTCTCCTCCCTCGACCCTTCCTCACAGTGCCTCTCCCTCCTCGACCCTTCCCCACAGTGCCTCTCCTTCCTCGACCCTTCCCCACAGTGCCTCTCCTTCCTCGACCCTTCCCCACAGTGCCTCTCCTTCCTCGACCCTTCCTCACAGTGCCTCTCCTCCCTCGACCCTTCCTCACAGTGCCTCTCCTTCCTCGACCCTTCCTCACAGTGCCTCTCCTCCCTCGACCCTTCCTCACAGTGCCTCTCCTCCCTCGACCCTTCCTCACAGTGCCTCTCCTCCCTCGACCCTTCCTCACAGTGCCTCTCCTCCCTCGACCCTTCCTCACAGTGCCTCTCCTTCCTCGACCCTTCCTCACAGTGCCTCCACTAAGCCCCGCCACACACACCGTGATTTTCATCTGGTAAATGTCATATTTTCCTCTATTTCAGGTAAGACGCCGGATGGCTGAGAGAACTGATCCACCCAGTGTGTTGACGTCTGTGTCTGGCGCCTGGTGAGTGTACCTGTGTGTCTCAGTGTAGTCGTCAACCCACCACCCTACCCCCTCTACACACACACACACCTACACACACCCACCTGTGTGTTGACGTCTGTGTCTGGCGCCTGGTGAGTGTACCTGTGTGTCTCAGTGTAGTCGTCAACCCACCACCCCCTCTGCCCCCTCTACACACACACACACACACACACACACCCACCTGTGTGTTGTTGGGAGAGCCACGGCCGTAAACCAGATTATGTATGTGTGTAAGGAAGGAGCGGGAAAAGTGTTCCATGTTGCAATGTATAGATCACGTGGATTTCCCTGGTGGGCGATCCACGCGGTGATTGGATGGATTCCAAACGTGGGAAGCTGGGCATGATGGAGGAGGGCAGATGTTGCAGACGTTTTAGAAAGGGTTGCTGCAGGTAACATCGCTTCCTGCATCATATTTCATTGCCTTCAGCATAGTACGTACCCTATAGTATATTATATAGCGTTCAAGCACCCTAGGGAAGATAAGAGCCTGGCACCCTAGGAAAGATAAGTGCCTGGCACTGTAGGGAAGATAACAGCCTGGCACCCTAGGGATAACAGCCTGGCACCCTAGGAAAGATAACAGCCTGGCACTCTAGGGAAGATAACAGCTTGGCATTTGAGAACATGTAAAACAATGTTAAGACTTGCAAGCCAACGTCAGCAGGATGCCAGTAGTGGCGTGTTGGGTGCGTGTGTACTATTGCGTGTGCTGGCGTGTGGGGTGCGTGTGTGCTGGCGTGTGGGGTGCGTGTGTGCTGGCGTGTGGGGTACGTGTGTGCTGGCGTGTGGGGTGCGTGTGTGCTGGCGTGTGGGGTGCGTGTGTGCTGGCGTGTGGGGTGCGTGTGTGCTGGCGTGTGGGGTGCGTGTGTGCTGGCGTGTGGGGTGCGTGTGTGCTGGCGTGTGGGGTGCGTGTGTGTTGCGTGCGGTGTGTTATAGAGCCAGGTTATAGACCTGTGGAAAATCTAACCTTCCCCAAGCTCTTGACTGGACTCATAACCGTGGCCGTCTAGTGGAGTGAGACTCCTTCCTGGCGAGCAAAGTTGTGTGTACTCGGCTAACTTATCCCTCCAGAAGGCTTTTATGCCCGGCTGAATGCCAAGACTCCTCCTCCGGGGGTCGGTATTCACCGGTATTCCACAGCTTCTCTTCTCGCAGCTTGTAAGAACCTGCGGAAAAAACAGCGGCTGGTTCTCGCTCCGGCGGTGCTCGTGAACCCTTAATGTGCACAAATAGCGGTGGTTTACGCGGGTAAGTTGTTTAAAAGTGCGGATATTTTGTGTTTACATTTTAATGACGAGCGAAGTTCTCGCACGCTGTAAGGTGCTAAACTTTTGCAGCGTTCACTTGAGTTTGGGAGAGGTTTATTTATAGTGAGAGGTGCTTGGGGGAGGAGTGGCGGCGCGTGTGCCGTGGAGTAGGCCATCTCTAGTGGCGTCGGGGCCCCCTGTCTCGGGGGCGTCGGGGCCCCCTGTCTGGGGGCGTCGGGGCCCCCGTCTGGGGCTCGTCGGGGCCCCCTGTCTGGGGGCGTCGGGGCCCCCTGTCTGGGGGCGTCGGGGCCCCCGTCTGGGGCTCGTCGGGGCCCCCCTGTCTGGGGGGCGTCGGGGCCCCCCTGTCTGGGGGGCGTCGGGGCCCCCCTGTCTGGGGGGCGTCGGGGCCCCCTGTCTGGGGGGCGTCGGGGCCCCCGTCTGGGGCTCGTCGGGGCCCCCTGTCTGGGGGGCGTCGGGGCCCCCCTGTCTGGGGGCGTCGGAGCCCCCGTCTGCTGAGTTTACTGAACGAGGCCCACATGCACACCTGGTCCCTTCTGCTGTGTTCACTCCTGTCATTCATGAGTCTACCCCACAAGTCCTCGTCCACTTCCCTTGAGGCACTGCCTGCCCCATGCCCCCCTCCCACACCCTCACTTGTCAAACTACTTCAGCCAATTATGGGTCCAAATAGCCTAGACATTGCATATGGTTTAGTATATAGATATGGGCGTGCGAGGCCATACTCGCGGCTGTCAGCACACGCAGGTGGGTGAGTGACAACACCTTGTGGGTGTCACCTGTCAGGGCGGTACGGTGTTGAAGACGGTGACGGAGGTGTCATACTGGTGCACTGTAACGGTGTAGTGGCAGTCCAACACCGGGTCTTCCCACATCATTGAAACCCGAGTATTATTACCTTTAATTGGAATAAATTCTAATTCTGATGTAGAATTAACTACATGAGAATGTTGTATGTTGAATATAATGTTTTACAGAATCTGAGGCAGCGAACATTGATACGAAAATCCCGATTAATATGGGCTTCCAGTAGAACCATGCGACTAACATGGGTTCTACTGGAGGAACCCTACATAGAACCCATGGGACGTGGTTCTATGTAGGCACTCTGGCACACACCTGGAGCCATAATGCCAGGTGTGCCAGAGTGCTGGACAGGTGGGGGTGAAACTGATCACAAAATTAAAAAGGAAAGTTTTCACCTCTTAACATCACCATTTCCCATGAGTTGAACAAAAATGCCATTAATGACAATATTAAATATAATTAGTTTTATGTTCTTTTGAAGTACAGAAAGAATTCTAGCGAAACATTTATTATTTACTGTATTAATGGGCACAAAATTGATATGTGCAGCGAAACGCGCGAGAGAGGTACAGGTCACGCTCGGGTAAAACAATAGCAACATTTAAAAAGTTTGCAACTCTGGGCGCGGGGTTAGTGGGTTGTGGAATTGGCGGGTGAAGCCTGGAATTCAAAACACCGAGTACGTGGCTCCAAAACACGACGGTAGAGAGTATGTGGTCAAACTTGGAAGTTTGGTCAAAGACCGGGCCAAGGGAGAGATACATAATAATTTACACGTGGAAAATAGTAGAGGGGCTGGTCCCAAACCTGCACACAGAAATAACATCACATGAGACCAGAAGGCATGGCAGGATGTGCAGAATATCCCAGTTGAAGAGCAGAGGTGCAACAGGTACTCAGAGAGAGAACTATCAACATCAGAGGCCCGAGACTGTTCAACACGCTTCCACTACACATAAGGGGCATAACTGGCCGACCCCTCACAGTGTTCAAGAGAGAACTATCAACATCAGAGGCCCGAGACTGTTCAACACGCTTCCACTACACTTAAGGGACATAACTGGCCGACCCCTCACAGTGTTCAAGAGAGAACTATCAACATCAGAGGCCCGAGACTGTTCAACACGCTTCCACTACACATAAGGGACATAACTGGCCGACCCCTTACCGTGTTCACGAGAGAACTGGAGAAGCACCTCCAAAGGATACCTGATCAACCAGGCTGTGACTCATACATCAGGCTGCGAGCAGCCGCGTCCAACAGCCTGGTTGATCAGTCCAGCAACCAGGAGGCCTGTTCGACGACCGGGCCGCGGGGACGCTAAGCCCCGGAAGCATCTCAAGATAAGGGGGACATAGATCTTCGACCTCAAAGTAAGATGTATTCTGATAGTATTGGAGCTGATTGGTCTATTTAGAGGGCTGTACAGCCGGTGGGTCGAGTAGTGTCAGGTATACCAGGCCTATACTGGTACGATTGAGGGGCGTAAAGCACCGGTGCCCTGAGTCTTGGAGTGGTCCGTGGGGAGGCAGGCCTAGGAGGGAGCTGGTCCGTGGGGAGGCAGGCCTAGGAGGGAGCTGGTCCGTGGGGAGGCAGGCCTAGGGGGGGAGCTGGTCCGTGGGGAGGCAGGCCTAGGGGGGAGCTGGTCCGTGGGGAGGCAGGCCTAGGGGGGGAGCTGGTCCGTGGCGAGGCAGGCCTAGGGGGGAGCTGGTCCGTGGCGAGGCAGGCCTAGGGGGGGAGCTGGTCCGTGGGGAGGCAGGCCTAGGGGGGAGCTGGTCCGTGGGGAGGCAGGCCTAGGGGGGAGCTGGTCCGTGAGGAGGCAGGCCTAGGGGGGGAGCTGGTCCGTGAGGAGGCAGGCCTAGGGGGGGAGCTGGTCCGTGGGGAGGCAAGCCTAGGGGGGGAGCTGGTCCGTGGGGAGGCAGGCCTAGGGGGGGGAGCTGGTCCGTGGGGAGGCAGGCCTAGGGGGGGAGCTGGTCCGTGAGGAGGCAGGCCTAGGGGGGGAGCTGGTCCGTGGGGAGGCAGGCCTAGGGGGGGAGCTGGTCCGTGAGGAGGCAGGCCTAGGGGGGGAGCTGGTCCGTGGGGAGGCAAGCCTAGGGGGGGAGCTGGTCCGTGGGGAGGCAAGCCTAGGGGGGGAGCTGGTCCGTGAGGAGGCAGGCCTAGGGGGGGAGCTGGTCCGTGGGGAGGCAGGCCTAGGGCGGGAGCTGGTCCGTGGGGAGGCAGGCCTAGGGGGGAGCTGGTCCGTGGGGAGGCAGGCCTAGGGGGGGAGCTGGTCCGTGGGGAGGCAAGCCTAGGGGGGGGAGCTGGTCCGTGAGGAGGCAGGCCTAGGGGGAGGGAGGAAGGGGAAACAATTGCCCTCTGGGGACTGGAGGGGACGTTGCCAGAATGTTTAATACTTTCCCTCCAAATGTTTCAGTTTTTGGATGTAAATTTATATCTTCCCCGCCCACAGTGGTGACACATGTGCGTGTGCGTGCGTGCGTACTCACTTAGTAGTGCTTGCGGGGTTGAGCTTTGGCTCTTTGGTCCCGCCTCTCAACTGTCAATCAACTGGTGTACAGGTTCCTGAGCCTACTGGGCTCTATCATATCTACATTTAAAACTGTGTATGGAGTCAGCCTCCACCACATCACTGCCTAATGCATTCCACCTGTTAACTTTTAAGACACTGAAAAAGTTCTTTCTAATGTCTCTGTGGCTCATTTGTGTACTCAGCTTCCACCTGTGTCCCCTTGTTCAACACTAGTGTTGAATAATCCATCCTTGTCTGCCCTGTCAGTTCCCCTGAGAATTTTGTATGTGTTCTGTCTTCCAACGACGTAAGGTGCAGTTCACGCAACCTGTCCTTATAACTCATGCCTCTTAGTTCTGGGACTAGCCTAGTGGCATACCTCTGAACTTTTTCCAGCTTCGTCTTGTGCTTGACAAGATACGGGCTCCATGCTGGGGCCGCATACTCCAGGATTGGCCTTACACATGTGGTTTCTGAAAGCAGTTCTGATGTTAGCCAGCCTCGTATAGGCCGCTGATGTTATTCTTTTGATGTGGGCTTCAGGAGACAGGTTTGGCATGATATCAACTCGCGGATCTTTCTCTCTGTCCGTTTCGTGAAGGACTTCATCTCCCATTCGGTATCCAGTGACTGGCCTCCTAGTTCCTCTTACTGCGCGTGCGTGCGTGCGTGTGTGTGTGTGTGTGTGTGTGTGTGTGTGTGTGTGTGTGTGTGTGTGTGTGTGTGTGTGTGTGTGTGTGTTTGTTTACTAGTTGTGTTTTTGCGGGGTTGAGCTTTGCTCTTTCGGCCCGCCTCTCAACTGTCAATCAACTGTTTACTAATTTTTTTTTTTTTTTTTTTTTTCTTTTTTTTTCCCACACCACACACACACACACACCAGGAAGCAGCCCGTGACAGCTGACTAACTCCCAGGTACCTATTTACTGCTAGGTAACAGGGGCACTTAGGGTGAAAGAAACTTTGCCCATTTGTTTCTGCCTCGTGCGGGAATCGAACCCGCGCCACAGAATTAAGAGTCCTGCGCGCTATCCACCAGGCTACGAGGCCCCCTGCCCCTGTGTGTGTGTGTGTGTGTGTGTGTGTGTGTGTGTGTGTGTGTGTGTGTGTGTGTGTGTGTGTGTGTGTGTGTGTGTGTGTGCGCGTGCTCGCGCGCGCTTGTGCGCCTCTGGCGTAAAGGTCTCCAGTTGTGTCCACTCTTGAGTCTTTTTCATTTTCAGAAGCGGAACGTTGCCTTCTCTTCATCCTGTACTGTATTTGAGATCTTCTTTCTCCAATTCCTATCTTCATACCTGGCATTTGTTTAAATTAAATAAAGTCTGGTAGCCGTTTCTCAAACCATCTTTGGAGATTGTAAAGTTAATCTTAGTTACTCTTACAATATATTGCAGTCATCGTTAGTTCTGATTCGTCCCTTTAGCCTAGTCCAACAGCCTGGACGACTAGACCAACAGAGAGGCCTGGTCAGAGACCGGGCCGCAAGGCCGTTGATCCCCGGGGGATAGAAACAGCCTAAGCTACTCTATCCCTTTCAGATGTATTTTATTTTCTCAATAAACGTCCCCCGAAACAAAAAGGCAACTTCTCCTACAAAGAACGTCGCATTTCGCACGTATGCGTTATATATGGCCAAAAATTGTCGTACTAGAAAATGGAAGCGGGTCGCGAAAGTGACGTACTGTCCCGTTTTCTGTCCTCTGGTAGGTTAGGAGAGGACACTTTTCATTGACCGTTTTCTTGCTGTTGGGGGAACCTTGGGAGGCCTGGCTGGTGAGGGGCGGTGGGGGTCAGATGGTGGAGTAGGGAGCCATGTGGCATCACACGGCCTCCAGTCCCAGTACAATGGCCTTCTCCCCCAGCCTCCGAGGGCCCCCTCGCCACCTCCCGGGAGGCCGCCACGGCCCTGGGTGTCCCCTACGAGTGCGCCAGAGTGTGGGGCAGGACCTCCATAATTAGGGATGATCCAGGGTGAGGGAGGGTCTCGGAGCGGAGGCATCAAAGGGAAGGTCAGGCCGGGGGAACAGCTACTGACGCTATCACCCTGCTGGAAGCGGTCAGTGTGACGCTCACTGATATCCAATTCCCTGAAAATATAACTGATATCACGAACGCTGCAGATTTTGAAAGAGAAATTGACAGCAAGCCCATGTACTCAGCCCCGGGTCCAGACTCATAGAATTCAATAGTTATAAAGAAATGCAAAGTGCCAGTATCACAGGCACTCAGTATAGTGTGGAGGAAGAGCTTGGACACGGGGGAAGATACCAGATGCGCTTATATCAGCAGACATAGCCCCAATGATGCTAATTTTTCAAGATGCTAGTGCTCTCTAGCGTGGAATACTCGTTGCACAGTGACAACCTTTTTCAAAGCTGGAGAAATTGCTGACCTGGAGAGCGTGCAGAGAACTTTTACTGCTAGAATCCACTCAGTAAAACATCTAAACTACTGGGACCGACTAAAATGCCTAAATCTGTATTCTCTTGAGCGCAGGCGGGAGAGAGATTTAGTAATTTATATGTGGAAAATAGTAGAGAAGCTGGTCCCAAACCTGCACACAGAAATATCATCACACGAGACCAGAAGGCATGGCAGGATGTGCAGAATACCCCCGTTGCAACAGGTACTCTGAGAGAGAACTCTATCAACATCAGAGGCCCGAGACTGTTCAACACGCTTCCACTACACATAAGGGGCATAACTGGCCGACCCCTCACAGTGTTCAAGAGAGAACTATCAACATCAGAGGCCCGAGACTGTTCAACACGCTTCCGCTACACATAAGGGACATAACTGGCCGACCCCTCACAGTGTTCAAGAGAGAACTATCAACATCAGAGGCCCGAGACTGTTCAACACGCTTCCACTACACATAAGGGACATAACTGGCCGACTCCTCACAGTGTTCAAGAGAGAACTATCAACACCAGAGGCCCGAGACTGTTCAACACGCTTCCACTACACATAAGGGACATAACTGGCCGACCCCTCACAGTGTTCAAGAGAGAACTATCAACTTCAGAGGCCCGAGACTGTTCAACACGCTTCCACTACACATAAGGGACATAACTGGCCGACCCCTCACAGTGTTCAAGAGAGAACTATCAACATCAGAGGTCCGAGACTGTTCAACACGCTTCCACTACACATAAGGGGCATAACTGGCCGACCCCTCACAGTGTTCAAGAGAGAACTATCAACATCAGAGGTCCGAGACTGTTCAACACGCTTCCACTACACATAAGGGGCATAACTGGCCGACCCCTCACAGTGTTCAAGAGAGAACTATCAACATCAGAGGTCCGAGACTGTTCAACACGCTTCCACTACACATAAGGGGCATAACTGGCCGACCCCTCACAGTGTTCAAGAGAGAACTATCAACATCAGAGGTCCGAGACTGTTCAACACGCTCCCACTACACATAAGGGGCATAACTGGCCGACCCCTCACAGTGTTCAAGAGAGTACTGGATAAACACTTCCAAAGGATACTTGATCAACCAGGCTGTGACTCTTACGTCAGGCTGCGAGCAGCCGCGTCCAACAGCCTGGTTGACCAAACCATCAACTAGGTGGCCTGGTTGATACGTGGTTGATTGGGTTCTGAGAGTTCTAATACTCCCCAAGCCCTGCCCGAGGCCAAGCTTGACTTGAGAGTTTGGTCCACTAGGCTGTTGCTTGTAGCGGCCCGCAAGCCCACATACCCACCACAGCCCGGTTGGTCCGGTACTCCTTGGAGGAAACTATCTAGTTTCCTCTTGAAGATGTCCACGGTTGTTCCGGCAAGATTTCTTATGCTCGCTGGGAGGATGTTGAACAACCGCGGACCTCTGATGTTTATACAGTGTTCTCTGATTGTGCCTATGGCACCTCTGCTCTTCACTGGTTCTATTCTGCATTTTCTTCCATATCGTTCACTCCAGTATGTTGTTATTTTACTGTGTAGATTTGGGACCTGACCCTCCAGTATCTTCCACGTGTATATTATTTGATATCTCTCTCGTCTCCTTTCTAGAGAGTACATTTGGAGAGCTTTGAGACGATCCCAATAATTTAGGTGCTTTATCGCGTCTATGCGTGCCGTATATGTTCTCTGTATTCCCTCTATTTCAGCAATCTCTCCTGCTCTGAAGGGGGAAGTGAGTACTGAGCAGTACTCAAAATGGGACAACACATGTGACTTAAAGAGTTCATCCATTGTGATGGGATCCCTGGATTTGAAAGTTCTCGTAGTCCATACGATCATTTTTCTGGCTGACGCAATATTTGCTTGGTTATGCTCCCTAAACTTTAGGTCGTCAGACATCATTATTCCCAGGTCCTTTACATGCTGTTTTCCTACTATGGGCACATTTGATTGTGTATTGTACCCTGTATTATGTTTAAGGTCCTACAATCTGGTTGTCCAGACGACCAAGTTTGAGGTCTGGTCGGAGACTGGGCCGCGGGGCCTTTGATCCCCGGAACCTGCACAAGGTAGACACAAGGTAGTGTTGTGGTTGGTGATGTGAGGCGCCTGGAGGGATGAGAGGAGGCCGGCGTGCCACCACCATCACACCACCATCCCTAATTTAAAGTTCACTATCTCTGTCATGCAGGGTTGCACTGTAATGATTTTTGGCAATTGGCAACATTTTGATATGCGTGCAGTGGCCCATGCTGATTACATTACGTGTGTGTGTACTCACCTAGTTGTACTTGCGGGGGGTTCAGGTCTAGCTCTTTGGTCCCGCCTCTCAACTGTAAATCAACAGATGTACAGAACAGTAAATCAACAGATGTACAGATTCCTGTACATCTGTTGATTTACAGCCTTTCCTCGTAACTTATGCCTCTTAGTTTTTTTTGTGCGCGCTCTTTCGGCCCGCCTCTCAACAACTGTTTACTAACTACTCCCCCCCCCACACACACACACACACACACACACAAACACACTCAGGAAGCAGCCCGTGACAGCTGACTAACTCACAGGTACCTATTTACTGCTAGGTAACAGGGGCATCAGGGTTGAAGAAACTCTGCCCATTGTTTCTCGCCGGCGCCTGGAATCGAACCCAGGATGACAGGATCACGCGTCCAGTCAGCCACCGGCCCTGTGTGTGCTCACACTAACCTATTTATATTTGCTGGGACTGAGCCATGGCTCTCGGGTCTCAACTGGTGTATAGGTTCTTAAACCTTTTGGGCTCTTATATCCACAATTAAAGCTGTGTATAGAGTGATTAACATTTATTTTTTTAAATTGCATTGGAAAATTTGTGTATTATTTGTGTAGCAGATTTGGGTGCTTAGTTTTCATCTGTATTGATACTGCCCCTTCTAAATAGCCAGAAAGTTAACTGGTTATTTTGTATGTGGTAATCATGTCTCCCAAGTTCTGTTTTTCCAGTGATGTGAAGATTAACATCTGTAGTATTTACTTTGTAGCTCATACCTACCACCTCTGGTACTTGTCTGTTGGCATGCATTTGATCGCTTTCTGTTTACCAGCTTCATTTTGCGTTTAACAAGACAAGGACTCCACGCCGGTGCCGCATGCTCCAAAATTGGTCTGACATAAACGATGTACAAGATTCTGTACAACTGTTCAGATTCCTAAAGGCAGTTCTTATATTAGCCAACCTTCTGTAAGCAGCGATGATATTCTTTTGACGTGGGCTTCAGGCGATAGGGTCGGAGTAATATCTACCTGCAGAGTCTTTCTCTGTCTTATTCCATAGGATTTCCTCTCTCATGAACAGACAACCTTGTGTCTGGTCTCATAGTCCCGGTACCTAGCTTCATTACTTTGCACCTGCTAGGGTCGAACTTTAGTAGCCACTTGAGGGATAATTTTTTTTTTCAATTTCTCCAGGTCTGGTAGTTTCGTGCAGCTTATCCTCTTCATAAAGTTTTGTAGTGTCGGCAAACATTGAAAGGAAGAAATCTATTCCCTCTGGTAGATCGTTCACATTGATTAGGAAGAGAATTGGCCCAGGAACTGACCCTTGTGGAGTGCCACTGGTAACATCCTGCCTCTCTGAGAGGTCTTCTCTCAGCTTCGTTTTAAGTTTCAGAGGTACTCCTTTATCCAGTGGAGAACCTTCAGTGTCGCTCCTGCCTGCTTCTCCATTTTATCCGCCAGTTTCCAGTGAGGTACTGTGTCGAAGACTTTGTGTCAGTTCAAGAATATTGAATCTCTCCAGTCTTCTACCTTGTCTGATCTCAGTCGCCCGTCGATAAAACTATATCAAGTTTGAGGCAGGATTTGCGAACCCAGAAAGCATGCTGGTGGTGTTATAAGGTTCCTTCACCAGGTGTTCTTCTAGCCTTTTTCTTATGATCTTTTCCATCACTTTGCATTATATGCGAGTAAGGAACACGGTTTAAGGCCTCCTGTCTGTTTTCCTTTTTGTATATTGACATTACATTGTCTGTATTCCAACTCCGACAGTTCTGTTTCTAGTGACTTAGTGTATCATAGTAAGCGGCCAGCACAAGGCCTCTGCTCCTCCTCTTAGTATCCGTGGAGAGATATCTGGTCCCTCAGCCATAGTTGGGTCTAGCTCCATCAGGTACATTCTTTTTGTTTATTTCATCTCTGGTTATCTCGGAGTCCTCCAGTGATGCGTGGTTTGCTCTGTCCCCTTTAACTCTGCAACTTCTCCATGCTGTGTTGTGAAGACCTCCTGGAACAGTCTGTTGAGTTCCTCACACTTCTCTGTTGTTCTTAGCGAATGTGGATTTTTGCTTCACCTTGACTTCAGTTGCATGTAATGTCACCACCTTGCAATGGCTGATGACTTCAGTAATGCCAGTTTGAGTTTAGATTAGGCGATAGTAATGCATAGATGCCCAGGATGCACTAGGTTGAGTAAGGGTCCTTCTCTGGACCCTGTGGACCCTCTGTCAGTCGGTTCTTATCGACAGGTTTCACCTAGTCCTGATTAACGTTGGTCGTGGGAGTCACTCCAAGGCAACAAGATCCCTCTGTAGGACTCTCTCGGGGTCCTCATAACTTGTATGGACTGAAGGCTTAATAATGTCAGAACTTGAAACTGTGTGTGCCGAGGGCACTATAGTTGAGTGTCAGTGTCTAAGAAAGGCTTTACTCAAACACCCTCGTAAAATAAATAGCATTTATTCACATAACTTGCATACTAATGAGCAGGGTGCTTCCGTTGCCCCGAGACTGGTGTTGTCAAAGCTAATATAAAACATAGCCTAAAAATTAGCAAGGTTTAACCCTATCATAAGTTAGGCTAAACCTTGCCTAACCTTGTAAGCCAAGTATATATATCCCTATTGAAATAATATAGTACATATATGTACTACATTGTTTCTGGAGAGGATCTTGTACTCCACACGGGTTACTGCCCACCTATTATGCCCCACCCCACCACACTCTACCACACCCCGCTCGTTCCCTCAACATATGCACGAATTGCCTCACTTTCCCGATAACCCCCCCCCCTATACATCCTTCCCCCCCCCCCCATATATCCTTCCCCCCCCCCCATATATCCTTCCCCCACCCGCTCCAGCCAGTACAGTATCCGCTGCAGCTTCCTGACTTCCCCTGCCTCCCCCCCCCTCCATCCCCCCCATCCTTCCCTCCCCCCCCCTCCATCCCCCCCCCTCAACATCCCTCCATCCCTCCCCCCCCCAACATCCCTCCATCTCTCCCCCCCCCCCCAACATCCCTCCCTCCCTACCCCCACCAACCCTCCACTCCCCCTTCACCTGCACAAGTCACTACCACAGGTTTGCTAGTTACCCAGAGGAGAAACAAGTCAAATGAGTTTAACGTGAGGCGTTATCTTCAGATCTTGAAGGTTATCTTGAGATAATTTGGTTATCTTGAGATGATTTCGGGGCTTAGCGTCGCCGCGGCCCGGTCCTCAACCAGGCCTCCTTTTTGTTACACACCCCCAGGAAGCAGCTGTATAACTCCCAGGTACCTATTTACTGGTAGGTAACAGGGGCATCAGGGTGAAAGAAACATTTTGCCCATTTGTCTGCGCCTCCACCGGGGATCGAACCCGGAACCTCACGACTACGAACCCGAAGCGCTGTCCACTCAGCTGTCAGGCGTCAGGCGCGTGCTCTAAGACTTCACATCTGTGAGGGTCACCATATCATGGGCTGGATCCCTGTGGACCATTGTCAGTGGATCTCTCTCTCTCTCTCTCTCTCTCTCTCTCTCTCTCTCTCTCTCTCTCTCTCTCTCTCTCTCTCTCTCTCTCTCTCTCTCTCTCTCTCTCTCTCTCTCTCTCTCTCTCTCTCTCTATATCTCTCTATATCTCTCTCTCTCTCTCTATATCTCTCTCTCTCTCTCTCTCTCTCTCTCTCTCTCTCTCTCTCTCTCTCTCTCTCTCTCTCTCTCTCTCTCTCTCGTGTCCTGTGTGTAATACATATTACACACAGGACATACCCATGTAGGTCACCCTTCGTAACTAGGTTACAAGAGGTGCAAGGCCTCGGTCCGGCCTCGGGGAGTTAAAAGAACTCCAAGAACACTCTTCAGGTATGTTCCAGGTAAGTTTATCTCTGTATAATGAGAGCACTGGAGGAGTCCCAGGCCTACTAGGCCTCTCCCAGGATGATCCTCTCTGAAACACACACATTCCCAACCACTTGGGCTGGACGGTAGAGTGGCGGTCTCGCTTCACGCAGGCGTTTGCATGATGCCTCATGAGGCAAACATCCCCGACCGTCCAAGTGGTTGGGCACCATTCCTTCCCCCCGTCCGATCCCCTAATCCTTATCCTGACCCCTTCCAAGTGCTATAAGTCGTAATGGCTTAGCGCTTTCTCCTGATAATTTCCTCCCTTCCCTTACATTCCTGTTTACCTCTCTTTACCCCTCTTTAATTTCTCCTCTAGAGCATCTTCCCCTGATGCTGCAGCATGCATCTATCTTCACAAGATAGATGGGTTGTAGTACGATACGATCAGTACGATACAACCCTATGGGTTGTGTCGTAGTGATGGCCTTCTGGTAGTCCGGGAACATGCAGGCAACCCATCCAAAACGTTCCTGTCTTATCTCCGCCACCTGATCGTTGCGGAGGTACAAGAATTTTCCTGCCTTGAACCGGTGCTGGTGTGCAGTAGTGGCAAATATTACAATTTCCAAGTACTTTGTCATTCCTGTTTATGTGGTTGTGCGTGTGCATGTGTGCGTGCGCGCGTGTTTGTGTGTGCATAGTATTTGGTGCTCGTTTACCTGTGAGGGGGGGGGGGGGGGCAAATGTGGGTTTAGGGTGTTTAAGGCGTTGACCCGTGATGACAGTTTTACCCGTGGACTGTGTCTGGTCAAGCTGGACAACCCAGGAATGAATTTTGTCAATAAAGATGTTAATAATAATAATAATAATAATATCAAGCTGTTAACTATGATGCCTAATGATGTGGTGTTTACAGTGGCTGTAGTAACTGCCAGTTATGCCAGTGTGTTGTCAGTGTGTCGTGCCAGGAAATGCGGCATCC
The DNA here is from genome assembly GCF_040958095.1 of Procambarus clarkii. Taxonomy (NCBI): domain Eukaryota; kingdom Metazoa; phylum Arthropoda; class Malacostraca; order Decapoda; family Cambaridae; genus Procambarus; species Procambarus clarkii. Next base: position 8,501,512 of record NC_091171.1, read on the forward strand.
CCTTGTTACGTCATCACACTGTCATCCACATTATCTGGTAGTAATTTGATCCTTTAGGATGTTATTGAGTAAAGTTGGTTGTGGAATGATTCTATCTTGGTGAGGTAGACTGGGTGTGCAGGTAGTGGTAGTGTGGTGGTTAGTGGAGTAGTGTGGTGGCGTGGTGGGTGTGGTGTGTGAGGGGCGTGTCGCTGCTGCTGTTATGGTAGCTGCTGTTGCTGCTCTTGTGCTTCTTGACGCTGTTCCCGGCGCTGTAGCCTGTGTTTCACACAGACAGGCATCGTCATTTGCCTGTCCTGGTACTCCCTGAGGCTGTGGTGGTCACGTGGTGTGGCCAGGGTACTGGATGCTAGTGTATGGGCGTGCGGGCGTGGTGTGTGTGTGTGTTTTGACGTGTGTACATTTGTGCGTGTGGAGTAGCCACGTGCGCGGGCGTATTGATCAGTGTGCGCGGCGGTGGTGTGGCGAGGCGCGGCGCGAGTCTGACAGTCTCCGTCTGAGAGCCTCAGTGACCACGTCCACCGTTACCCCGCCCATGGCCCTTTACTCACACTACTAAGCCCACAGGAATGACTTAGACATCATGGTCACCGAGGGAACCAATCTGGTAAGTCGCAGCGCTCTTTTCTGTGTGGAGGTGGTGGTGGTGGTGGGTGACAGGTGGCTACTTCCGCCCCTCCCCCTCCTCACCCGTCTCCCACCCACACACCCCCTGGAACACCACATCCATGCCCCTTGATCCTAAACAACCCCTCTCCCTACGGCCCTAGTGATGACCCAGCAGGATTGAGTAGGGTCGACCTAGGTGCTAGTCGTGCTGAGTGAGGTGAGCGGAGCCGCGCCTCTCATGTCTGCCAGTGCCAGACGCTGTTGTCCTCAGTGCCAGCCGCCCCCCCCCCCACATCGTGCCGCTGGAAGCTGCTGTTGTCACACTTGGTGCATGTGTTAATTGCTGCCTGACAGGTGTGTGGGGATGTGGGGGGTGTGGGGGGCGATGCTTGACAGGTTGTGTGAGGCGAGACTGTGCACCACCGCCAACCTCCAGTCATCATCACTGTAGCTCCACCACCATCACCATATATTCCCACTCTCTCCTCTCCTCACAGCAAAGCACGCTGATGCTGGATCAAACCTCTATTTAAGTACTTCAATGCAAATGTTGCAGCCCCTTTCTGGAATTCATAATTCTGAAATGCCTTCGTTTTGGCGTGCATACTTAAAAGTGCATTCGCATATATGGTCTTTTCTCAAGTACTGTAATGCCTCCTGATAACTGCACCACCATCCGTCTCTCCTTGCCTTAACTCCTTTTATTTAAATATGAACTGATAACATCTATTATTTATACGTTTTGGAAGCCTGGGATAGGTGTTGAGTTGTGCCATCCTCTTTTTTGTTAAGCTTTGGTTAAGGTTAAGTTTTGTGTAAAGCTGAGGGTGAGTCTCACACTAGGGGAGCTGATCTGCCAGGTGTGTGTTGTGTAGTGTGTTTAGTGCAAGATTTAGGATGTGTGTAGATGTTTCCCCTCTGAGGGGTATGAACGCCATGGCCACATAATCAAAACATCCACATTCACCAGTGCCCTTTGGAGCGGGTTTGTTGATTTTTGAACTGCCTAGTAAAGAGGGCAAGTGCCTCCCGAATGAAGCCTTTTCAGACGTTGCTCCAGGGAGGGTTTGCCTAGAGAAAGGGCGTGGTTCATGTACTGCGGTGGTGTCCTTGTGTTCAGAAGATGGGTAAGTTTTTAATGAACTTGGGGGGAGGGGGCATGAACTTATGTTGTCGTATTTGTAAGCTTAAAAATATTGATCTTATTTCAGTATCCCGAAGGCGGGGTGGAGGGGTGTGTGCTTTTTTCATAGGAGCCTTCCAAAGTTTGCAGTGTTATTGATATTAACAATCCGAGGCGGTGTACTTGTTCAAAACTTTGGTGATGGGGTATGGGTACTTGTGTTTCTGTTTGGAGCTTGTAGTTAAAGAGTTTCAGATGTTTGTGTACCCTTACCATTGGCCGAAGAATCAGAACTGACGCAGGAATGGTGCAGTGAAAGAATATGCGTTTTTATGGGTATATTTAGAGTGGTATACCAGGTATACCTTTCCTGGATATGAAGCCTGTATGGTTTACCGGAGTATGCCGAGCCAAGGACGAGGTTATCCTCGCGGTCACCCATCCTACATCCCATCCATTGCGTCAATCTGTCCACACACTGATTGATTGATTGATTGATGAAGATTAAGCCATCCAAGAGGTGGCACGGGCATGAATAGTCCGTAACATGATTGTCGTCACACATAATGCACACAAGATTTATACTCTTCCGACCAGCGGACATCTATGTGGGTGAGGCTAAGTGGTTTGTCCACGTCCGCGTGTGATGGCTAGGCTAAACTCCTTAAGATGTGAGGCTTGTGAGAAAGTGCTGCGGTAATGAAGGGTTGTTTCTGGAAGGCCTTTCCTAATGAGAAGTGATGCTTGTAGGTGCGTACTTAGACGATGACCTAGAACAAGCATGGGTTCGACTCCGTGTGTACCCCCCCTCCCGAGTGGGGCTGAGAATCACAACACGGGCGTGCTCATTCCCTCCATAACACGCTCGTGTTGTGATTCTCAACCTCCACTCGGGGAGTACACACGGGGTCGAACCCATGCTTGTTTTAAGTCGTCGTCTCTACTATTTTCCCTGCACAGTTGTTTTCACATATCCATACATTAAAACATTGATTGTAACCATGATATATATGTACTTCCGCCTACAGTTTAGACCTATTGTCTTGTGTATGACTCTCTGTCCTGCGTGACAGTCAATACCAGCATTATCCTCACTTAAGACTTAATCGAAATCCTCAGATTAGGCAAAATTGTAATTAATTTTGTCAATAAAGATGTTAATAATAATAAATACTGATTCCCTCAACGATTGGCAACAAAGATAAAATTTACAGCACAAAAATAAAGAAATCGTTAAAAAATATATAAGAAGAAACAGGGAAAGGGGCGGACTCTGAGCACTTGTCCACAAGATGTGGCCATGTAGCCCTTCGTCTTGACGGAGTGGTGATGGTGTGGAGATGGCTGTTGGCTGCCAGTTGTACACAAGGCTGCAGGCGTGTGTCGCCCGCCTGGGTATAATTCCTCTGGTTGATACCTGGTTGATGGGGTTCTGAGAGTTCTACTGGTTCCTCTACCTTGATACTGACTATACAGAGTTGGCTAACTCATCCTGCACGACTTGGTGCATAGATGGCGATCTCGGGTATTTTTTTTTTTTTGTGAGGCATTGAACGATTAATTTTCTTCAATGTTTTGTAATATATCGTAAATGGTTTAGGTTGGTCTCTTGGAGCGAAGCTAAACGAACGTTAAGTAATTGTAATATTGATTTTGCTGTTGGGATTTGGGGCGGTGAGAAGCGATAGCCGCCAAGGGTGCAGATCTTGCCTAAAGCTTCTTGAGTGTCGGTCTTGGGGGCTGAGGTGCTTGGTGTGCTTGAGCTCATGTGGTGTTGGAGTTTGTTGTGTAGGATTCTGGGGATTATTATATTGTTGGGATTAACACATTTGTTAGTTTATTGCGAGGTTACCACGTACAGTGAGTTAGTATAAAGTGCGTGTGTACTCACCTAGTGTGTGTGTGCTTGTATGTTACACATGAAGATACAGGAGCAGATGACTTTATTTGTTAGGAGGCTTGGGGCTTGCCCTTCCCCCAACTCACCTTAAACCTTGCCCTGCTAACTTTTCCTGGAACACGACCCGATGATCGGTGTTCAACCATATCTTCAATTGTTGTTGGGTGAACATCGGCGAACAATTAAGAATCGGTGCCAAGTCGACTTTCCTTCCCGAGGCTCGAACCCTGGCGAAATGGTGCACGCGCTTACATGCAAGATGGTGTGTACTCACCTAGTTGTGTCTGCAGGATCGAGCATTGACTCATGGATCCCGATCCCTTTGTGTGTGTGTGTGTGTGTGTGTGTGTGTGTGTGTGTGTGTGTGTGTGTGTGTGTGTGTGTGTGTGTGTGTGTGTGTGTGTGTGTGTGTGTGTGTAAGGGGTGAAGGGAGGGTAGTGGCGGAACCTGAGACTGTTAAAGAGGTCTCAACGATTTCCAATAAGAGCATTATGAAAGATAGGCCGCCTCGCCCTGCCTCGCCACCGCCACCACCACCGCCTGCCTCGCCACCGCCACCACCTGCCTCGCCACCGCCTGCCTCGCCACCGCCACCACCTGCCTCGCCACCGCCACCGCCGCCTGCCTCGCCACCACCACCACCACCACCACCACCACCGCCGCCACCGCCACCACCGCCGCCACCGCCTGCCTCGACACCACCACCACCACCACCGCCTGCCTCGCCACCGCCCGCCACCCCCGCCTGCCTCGCCACCGCCACCACCACCACCGCCCGCCACCGCCGCCTGCCTCGCCACTGCCTAGCCACCGCCACCACCACCGCCGCCACCCACCGCCTGCCTCGCCACTGCCTCGCCACCACCACCACCGCCTGCCTCGCCACTGCCTCGCCACCACCACCGCCTGCCTCGCCACTGCCTCGCCACCACCTCGCCACCACCACCGCCTGCCTCGCCACTGCCTCGCCGCCACCACCGCCGCCTGCCTCGCCACCACCGCCGCCTGCCTCGCCACCACCGCCGCCTGCCTCGCCACCACCGCCGCCTGCCTCGCCACCACCGCCGCCTGCCTCGCCACCACCGCCGCCTGCCTCGCCACCACCGCCGCCTGCCTCGCCACCACCGCCGCCTGCCTCGCCACCACCGCCGCCTGCCTCGCCACCACCGCCGCCTGCCTCGCCACCACCGCCGCCTGCCTCGCCACCACCGCCGCCTGCCTCGCCACTGCCTCGCCCCGCCTCGCCACTGCCTCGCCCCGCCTCGCCACTGCCTCGCCCTGCCTCGCCACTGCCTCGCCCTGCCTCGCCACTGCCTCGCCACTGCCTCGCCCTGCCTCGCCACTGCCTCGCCACTGCCTCGCCCTGCCTCGCCACTGCCTCGCCCTGCCTCGCCGCCACCACCACCACCGCCTGCCTCGCCGCCACTGCCCGCCGCCTGCCTCGCCACTGCCCGCCGCCTGCCTCGCCACTGCCCGCCGCCTGCCTCGCCACTGCCCGCCGCCTGCCTCGCCACTGCCTCGCCCTGCCTCGCCGCCACCACCACCGCCTGCCTCGCCACCACCACCGCCGCCTGCCTCGCCACTGCCTCGCCGCCACCACCACCGCCTGCCTCGCCACTGCCCGCCGCCTGCCTCGCCACTGCCCGCCGCCTGCCTCGCCACTGCCCGCCGCCTGCCTCGCCACTGCCCGCCGCCTGCCTCGCCACTGCCTCGCCCTGCCTCGCCGCCACCACCACCGCCTGCCTCGCCACCACCACCGCCGCCTGCTTCGCCACTGCCTCGCCTTGCCTCGCCACCACCACCGCCGCCTGCCTCGCCACTGCCTTGCCTCGCCGCCACCACCACCGCCTGCCTCGCCACTGCCCGCCGCCTGCCTCGCCACTGCCCGCCGCCTGCCTCGCCACTGCCCGCCGCCTGCCTCGCCACTGCCCGCCGCCTGCCTCGCCACTGCCCGCCGCCTGCCTCGCCACTGCCCGCCGCCTGCCTCGCCACTGCCCGCCGCCTGCCTCGCCACTGCCCGCCGCCTGCCTCGCCGCCACTGCCCGCCGCCTGCCTCGCCGCCACTGCCCGCCGCCTGCCTCGCCGCCACCACCACCGCCTGCCTCGCCGCCACCACCACCGCCTGCCTCGCCGCCACCACCACCGCCTGCCTCGCCGCCACCACCACCGCCTGCCTCGCCGCCACCACCACCGCCTGCCTCGCCACCACCACCACCGCCGCCTGCCTCGCCACTGCCTCGCCTTGCCTCGCCGCCACTGCCCGCCGCCTGCCTCGCCACTGCCCGCCGCCTGCCTCGCCACTGCCCGCCGCCTGCCTCGCCACAAGAGGGTCATCACCTCCAGTCTTTCCGGCAGTGTTCATTTGGGCACTTGTATTCACAGAAAATGTAGATAGAACCAGTGAGGTTCTATCTGAGCAGAGGTGCCATAGGCACAATCAGAGAACACTGTATAAACATCAGAGGTCCGCGGTTGTTCAACGTCCTTCCAGCGAGCATAAGAAATATTGCCGGAACAACCGTGGACATCTTCAAGAGGAAACTAGAGTGTTTTCTCCAAGGAGTGCCGGACCAACGGGGCTGTGGAGGGTATGTTGACCCACAAGGCCGCTCCAAGCAACAGCCTGGTGGACCAAACTCTCACAAGTCAAGCCTGGCCTCGGGCGGGCTTGGGGAGTAGAACTCCCAGAACCCCATCAAGTAGTCGCCACCACACGCTCCACCTGGGTTGTATCTCCACCTGCCTGTAGCCTCTCCACTCTAATACCATAACTGGTGACTGCAGCATGAACTTTGCTACCGTACCACCAGCGGTGGGAGCACAGGCACTAGTATTAACGCCAGTGAAGTTTTCCTGTAAAGTGCGACATATATACAGTGACGAGGTCACCTCCGGCTTGGTCTTAACCAGGGTTGACGGGGGTAAAGGACCACAGGGGCCAGATTCACGAAGGCACTTACGCAAGCACTTACGAACGTGTACATCTTTCCTCAATCTTTGGTGGCTTTGTTTCCAATTATTAAACAGTTAATGAGCTCCGAAGCACCAGGAGGCTGTTGATAACAATAACAACAGTTGAATGGGAAGTTTTCATTCTTGAAAACTGTTTAATAAATGTAACCAAAGCCGTCAAAGATTGAGGAAAGATGTACAGGTTCGTAAGTGCTTGTGTAAGTGCTTTCGTGAATCTGGCCCCAGGAAGGCTGCATACAGTCTCCTCCTCCTTTGGCAGCCTCGTTCCCTTGAGGTGTTTCCGGGGCTTAGCGTCCCCACGGCCCGGTCGTCGACCAGTACTCGTACGTACACACTAACTACTCTTCACCCGAGGCAGGACATAAATGAAAGGATTGGTGGCGAAATTGTCAGAATGATTAGCAAGGGAGGAGAAAATATTCTTAACGAAACGGCCCAAAGTGTGGGAAGGATTACACAGGAAATTAATGCGGCTAAAAATAGGTGGAGGGAGACGGGCTAGTGGGACGAGGCCTGCGGAGAGCGGCGCTCGCCAGGGTGACACCCGTTACTGCCAGTAGTCCAGCATGTAGGTAGTTGGCAACGCCGGCGTTGATAGTAGTAGTACTGTGCTTGTCCACAACCAGGCTGGTAGTACTGTGTCCACAACCAGGCTGGTAGTACTGTGTCCACAACCAGGCTGGTAGTACTGTGTCCACAACCAGGCTGGCAGTACTGTGTCCACAACCAGGCTGGTAGTACTGTGTCCACAACCAGGCTGGTAGTACTGTGTCCACAACCAGGCTGGTAGTACTGTGTCCACAACCAGGCTGGTAGTACTGTGTCCACAACCAGGCTGGTAGTACTGTGTCCACAACCAGGCTGGCAGTACTGTGGTGGTGCTGTGTCCACAGCGAGGCTGGTCGTTGGCAGTACTGTGTCCACAGCGAGGCTGGTCGTTGGCAGTACTGTGTCCACAGCGAGGCTGGTCGCTGGCAGTACTGTGTCCACAGCGAGGCTGGTCGCTGGCAGTACTGTGTCCACTGTGAGGCTGGTCGCTGGCAGTACTGTCTCCACAGCGAGGCTGGTCGCTGGCAGTAGTCTCCACAGCGAGGCTGGTCGCTGGCAGTACTGTCTCCACAGCGAGGCTGGTCGTTGGCAGTACTGTGTCCACAGCGAGGCTGGTCGTTGGCAGTACTGTGTCCACAGCGAGGCTGGTCGTTGGCAGTACTGTGTCCACAGCGAGGCTGATCGTTGGCAGTACTGTGTCCACAGCGAGGCTGATCGTTGGCAGTACTGTGTCCACAGCGAGGCAGGTCGTTGTTGGTCCACAGCAATATTTTTTTCCAAAATTCAAAAATAGGCCCTAAACTTCGATTCTAAAAGTTATCTAATTAAAACTTAAAGTAGCTATAACTTGAACAAACCTTCTCTAACAAGCTTCTAGATAATATATAATACGAGGCTACAAGATGTTACTATATAGAGACTTTAGTAGAAATATTTTGCTGGAAAGTGGGATTTTTGTTCACTTTATTGATTAAGGATTGTTTTCTTAGGGATAATAACATGTGTTAAGTAACCATAGATATCTAACGTGACATCATGGTTTTCAAGTATGCGTTTCTTAGCATTCTTAAGTTATGCTTTGTTTCTTTAAGAACAACATTGAATTCCACTCGACCCTTTGGGATTCTAGTGATTTTTAAAAGTCGGGAATTATGTTGTAAGATTCAAATTTGTCTCGTATGAAAATCATTCATTCCTCATGAATGGGATTTGAAATGTTAAACGAACAAAGGAAAGTGTATAAAGTGAACGTTTCTTTCATAATAAAGTTCTTTCTATAATAAAGTGAAAGAAAGGGACGCTAGATGGTGTAAGTGGATCATCCCTGGGACGTTAGGCCCGTGCCTCAAGAACCGTCCGTGGCCGCGCTGCCAGAGTGCCACAGATAAGGCACAAAACCTAAGGAACTATTGTAGTGTGGTGATAGTGGCATAGTTGTATATGGCGATGACTTGGTAGGTCCGGGCGGTGTTAACCACAGGTGTGTGAGGACACGAGTGCACAGGATCAACCAAGCTGGTGCTCGTGCAACAGCCTTCACATATCCCTCAACAGTCACTGGCTCCTCCAGTTGACATTCATTGAAGTTTATAGTTCTGGAGAACGTGTTTATTGATTATTTTTTGTGCCGGTTTTCAAGACCAATAAGAAGAGTAAAATGCAAAATATACACATTGTATTTCATAATATATTAACGTTTGCTCATCGATAAAATTTTAATGAACAATTAGAAAATACAAACTTTGAGGTAATTGTGTTTGGGTGATAGTGAGAGTGGCGAGGGGTGACCCTGGTGATCATTTTGGTGGTGTTGGTTGGTGGGTTCCCAGAGCCAGTGGCCGCTAGTTCACAGCCCCGCGCTCGGCCAACACGGCCAGATTCCTTGGCACTACCCCGTCCCACCTCACGAGGGAGCAAGTGCTCGAGGGAGAGGGACGTGTGTTGCTGTGTGACACAGGTTGAGGTGGTGGTGTCGGGCAGGGGGATGGCGGGGGGTTCACCATGGGATTTGAAGGTGTCAAAGGTCTTAGTGTCCCACGGAAGACGTTATGGCACGGGCGAGGTAGGTGCGAGGAGCTGGAGGAACACCTTAAAGGTGTAAGGGAGAGGCGCTTTCCCAGCAAAGGCTAACTTGTCTTCGGCACACTGAAGCACAGTACACTTTACCTTACCTTACCTTACCTTGCGATGATTTCGGGGCTTAGCGTCCCCGCGGCCGGGTCCTCGACCAGGCCTCATGGTTGCTGGACTAGTCGACCAGGCTGTTGGACGCGGCTGCTCGCAGCCTGACGTATGAGTCACAGCCTGGTTAATCAGGTATCCTTTGGAGGTGTTTGTCAAGTTATCTTATGAACACTGTGAGGGGTCGGCCAGTTATGTCCCTTATGTGTAGTGGAAGCGTGTTGAACAGTCTCGGGCCTCTGATGTTGATAGTTCTCTCTTGAACACTGTGAGGGGTCGGCCAGTTATGTCCCTTATGTGTAGTGGAAGCATGTTGAACAGTCTCGGGCCTCTGATGTTGATAGTTCTCTCTTGAACACTGAGGGGTCGGCCAGTTATGTCCCTTATGTGTAGTGGAAGCGTGTTGAACAGTCTCGGGCCTCTGATGTTGATAGTTCTCTCTTGAACACTGTGAGGGGTCGGCCAGTTATGTCCCTTATGTGTAGTGGAAGCATGTTGAACAGTCTCGGGCCTCTGATGTTGATAGAAATTCGAGTTCTGTTGATAGAGATAGAGATCACAGTCAACCGGGCTCTGGTGGGTATGTGGGCCTGCGGCCAGCTTCAAGCAATAACCCGTTTGACCAAGCTGTCACAAGTCAAGCCTGGCCTCGGGCCGAGCTCGGGAAGTAGAACTCTGAACCCATCAAGCCGGTACCAACTGCTAGGTTCTTGGACCCAAACATGAAGACGGAAGACATTATGGTGTCATGATCAACAGGTTTCTTAAAGCGAAGAAATCATAGTATAAATGTTTGAGACGTGGCAGATATGACTCAAGGATCCCCACTCAAGAAGATTTAGCAGTAAGACAACTGATGTTATTCAGCTTTATTTATTTTTATCTTTGCCTTTGTCAGACCTCCATTTAGATTATACAGTTCAGCTTTGGCCACCAGACTATACAATGGACACAACTTTTTTTTATAAAATGTTCCGAGAAGGATGACAAAGATAATCCCGGGGATTAGACCTCCAGTGTGAAGAGAGATTATGAAAGCTTATTTTACAATCTCTAGAAAGGCGAAAAGTAAGAGTTGGACATTGTTAAAATGTATAAATAGAGGCAAGGGTTTAGTGAGAGAGAAAGTTATGTTAACACAAAATGGAACAGAAATAAGGGGATATAAATTGGACATGTTTAGGCTCGGTAAAGATCGGTTAAAGAGTGATTAAGAAATAAGATTTTTGGTTGTTGTTAAAGATTCGCTACTTGGAACAAACTTCCAAGTAGCACGGGCTATGGTGAGCCCGCAGGAGAGATTTTTGGTTTATGGACAAGATTAGCGAGGAACCTGACAGAAGGGATTGATGGTTGGTGTCAGTCGCTGTTTACCCATATTGATGAACACGTTTAAGTATAAATATAAGCAGCCACGCATAGGCCAATAGGCCTAGCGCAGTTTCTCAAATTCCTGTGTTCGTATGTAATGCCCTACTTTAATTTACTCAATTTACGCTTTCTGTTTTGAAATTAAAATATTGAATGTGAGTCTGAATCTTGGTTTAGAAAAGTGCTTATGTTGAAGTGCCTTGTTTGGTGTCGGCTGTCTCCCCCCCTCCCACAACTCCCTATCGTGGGGGGTGGGGGGGGGGGTCCATCTTCACCACCAGGTAAGGTAACCACCACAGTTCATGCTGGGTACAGTGTTAATAGTGTGCTGGTGTGTGTACTCACCTAGTTGTACTCACCTAGTTGTGCTCACCTAGTTGTGCTTGCGGGGGTTGAGCTCTGGCTCTTTGGTCCCGCCTCTCAACCGTCAATCAACAGGTGTATAGATTCCTGAGCCTACTGGGCTCTTATCATATCTACACTTGAAACTGTGTATGGAGTCAGCTTCCATCACATCACTTCCTAATGCATTCCATTTGTCAACCACTCTGACACTAAAAAAGTTCTTTCTAATATCTCTGTGGCTCATTTGGGCGCTCAGTTTCCACCTGTCCCCCCTTGTGCGTGTGCCCCTTGTGTTAAATAGCCTGTCTTTATCTACCCTATCAATTCCCTTGAGAATCTTGAATGTGGTGATCATGTCCCCCATAACTCTTCTGTCTTCCAGCGAAGTGAGGTTTAATTCCCGCAGTCTCTCCTCGTAGCTCATACCTCTCAGCTCGGGTACTAGTCTGGTGGCAAATCTTTGAACCTTTTCCAGTTTAGTCTTATCCTTGACTAGATATGGACTCCATGCTGGGGCTGCATACTCTAGGATTGGCCTGACATATGTGGTATACAAAGTTCTGAATGATTCTTTACACAAATTTCTGAATGCCGTTCGTATATTGGCCAGCCTGGCATATGCCGCTGATGTTATCCTCTTTATGTGCTGCAGGAGACAGGTCTGGCGTGATATCAACTCCCAAGTCTTTTTTCTTTCTCTGACTCCTGAAGAATTTCCTCTCCCAGATGATACCTTGTATTTGGCCTCCTGCTCCCTACACCTATCTTCATTATATTACATTTGGTTGGGTTAAACTCTAACAACCACTTGTTCGACCATTCCTTCAGCTTGTCTAGGTCTTCTTGAAGCCTCAAACAGTCCTCTTCTGTCTTAATCCTTCTCATAATTTTGGCATCGTCCGCAAACATTGAGAGAAATGAATCTATACCCTCCGGGAGATCATTTACATATATCAGAAACAAGATAGGACCGAGTACAGAGCCCTGTGGGACTCCACTGGTGACTTCACGCCAATCGGAGGTCTCACCCCTCACCGTAACTCTCTGCTTCCTATTGCTTAGGTACTCCCATATCCACTGGAGCACCTTACCAGCTACACCTGCCTGTCTCTCCAGCTTATGTACCAACCTCTTATGCGGTACTGTGTCAAAGGCTTTCCGACAATCCAAGAAAATGCAGTCCGCCCAGCCCTCTCTTTCTTGCTTAATCTGTGTTACCTGGTCATAGAATTCTATTAAGCCATTCAGGCAAGATTTACCCTCCCTGAACCCATGTTGTCGATTTGTCACGAAGTCCCTTCTCTCCAGATGTGCTACCAGGTTGTGTGTGTGTGTGTGTGTGTGTGTGTGTGTGTGTGTGTGTGTGTGTGTGTGTGTGTGTGTGTGTGTGTGTGTGTGTGTGTGTGTGTCAGTGTGGTAACACTGGTGTACGGTAGTGTGTGTCCCACAACTTCTCTGGTCGTGTTGACTGTACACAACACCTCATCTTTATACTGTATTACCCCTCCAGTGCCTCAACTTCTCCTTTAAGGTTCAGTTGACTGTGCTCTCTTAAGTTGCTCTTAACTTCCTCTCTTGCCTTCACCTGCCCCCGGACTCTTCCCCCCCCCCCCCCCCCTCCTCCTACCTTGGTCCACTTGGCTTCCCTCGCCTGAGGTGTCCCTTCAACACCAGCCCCTCCCCTTCTCCTATCCCCCCTCACCTCTCACCTTCTCTCCCCCCTCACCTCTCACCTTCTCTCCCCCCTCACCTCTCACCTTCTCTTTCCCCTCACCTCTGTTTCCCCTCGCCCCCTCCCATAGCCCTCCTCCCCTTGCCCTCTCCCCCCTTCCCCTCGCTCTCCCCTTCTCGCCCCCCCCCCTTCTCGCGCCCCCCCCCTTCTCCCCCCCCCCCCTTCTCGCCCCCCCCTTCTCGCGCCCCCCCCCCTTCTCGCGGCCCCCCCCTTCTCGCGCCCCCCCTTCTCGCGCCCCCCCTTCTCGCGCCCCCCCTTCTCGCGCTCCCCCCTTCTCGCGCTCCCCCCTTCTCGCGCTCCCCCCTTCTCGCGCTCCCCCCTTTCTCGCGCTCCCCCCTTTCTCGCGCTCCCCCCTTTCTCGCGCTCCCCCCTTTCTCGCGCTCCCCCCTTTCTCGCGCTCCCCCCTTTCTCGCGCCCCCCCCCTTCTCGCGCCCCCCCTTCTCGCGCCCCCCCCCTTCTCGCGCCCCCCCCCTTCTCGCGCCCCCCCCCCTTCTCGCGCCCCCCCCTTCTCGCGCCCCCCCCCTTCTCGCGCCCCCCCCCTTCTCGCGCCCCCCCCTTCTCGCGCCCCCCCTTCTCGCGCCCCCCCTTCTCGCGCCCCCCCTTCTCGCGCCCCTCCCCCTTCTCGCGCCCCTCCCCCTTCTCGCGCCCCTCCCCCTTCTCGCGCCCCTCCCCCTTCTCGCGCCCCTCCCCCTTCTCGCGCCCCTCCCCCTTCTCGCGCCCCTCCCCCTTCTCGCGCCCCTCCCCCTTCTCGCGCCCCTCCCCCTTCTCGCGCCCCTCCCCCTTCTCGCGCCCCTCCCCCTTCTCGCGCCCCTCCCCCTTCTCGCGCCCCTCCCCCTTCTCGCGCCCCTCCCCCTTCTCGCGCCCCTCCCCCTTCTCGCGCCCCTCCCCCTTCTCGCGCCCCTCCCCCTTCTCGCGCCCCTCCCCCTTCTCGCGCCCCTCCCCCTTCTCGCGCCCCTCCCCCTTCTCGCGCCCCTCCCCCTTCTCGCGCCCCTCCCCCTTCTCGCGCCCCTCCCCCTTCTCGCGCCCCTCCCCCTTCTCGCGCCCCTCCCCCTTCTCGCGCCCCTCCCCCTTCTCGCGCCCCTCCCCCTTCTCGCGCCCCTCCCCCTTCTCGCGCCCCTCCCCCTTCTCGCGCCCCTCCCCCTTCTCGCGCCCCTCCCCCTTCTCGCGCCCCTCCCCCTTCTCGCGCCCCTCCCCCTTCTCGCGCCCCTCCCCCTTCTCGCGCCCCTCCCCCTTCTCGCGCCCCCCCCCCTTCTCGCGGCCCCCCCTTCTCGCGGCCCCCCCCTTCTCGCGGCCCCCCCCTTCTCGCGGCCCCCCCTTCTCGCGGCCCCCCCTTCTCGCGGCCCCCCCTTCTCGCGGCCCCCCCCCCCTTCTCGCGCCCTTGCCCCCTCGTCCTCCTTGCCCTCCTCTCACGTGCCGCTGGTCGATGTGGCTGGTATTGGGGGGGCGGGGGAGGGTGGGAGTGAGGCCTGGTGGTACTCTGCGACCCGCCTTGTATACCTGCAGCATACCTGGAGAGGGTTACCTTGCCTTGGTTCCAGGGACCAACGTCCCCGCGGCCCGGGCCCGGAGGGAGCAGGACACTCCTGCCCCTCCCAGCGGGGGCTGAGAGCGGGGCACTCCTCCTGCCTCTCACAGCTGCAGGCTGGAGGTCAGGCAGCAGGACACTCCTGCCTCTCACAGTTGCAGGTTGGAGGTCAGGCAGCAGGACACTCCTGCCTCTCACAGTTGCAGGCTGGAGGTCAGGCAGCAGGACACTCCTGCCTCTCACAGTTGCAGGTTGGAGGTCAGGCAGCAGGACACTCCTGCCTCTCACAGTTGCAGGCTGGAGGTCAGGCAGCAGGACACTCCTGCCTCTCACAGTTGCAGGTTGGAGGTCAGGCAGCAGGACACTCCTGCCTCTCACAGTTGCAGGCTGGAGGTCAGGCAGCAGGACACTCCTGCCTCTCACAGCTGCAGGCTGGAGGTCAGGCAGCAGGACACTCCTGCCTCTCACAGTTGCAGGCTGGAGGTCAGGCAGCAGGACACTCCTGCCTCTCACAGTTGCAGGTTGGAGGTTAGGCAGCAGGACACTCCTGCCTCTCACAGTTGCAGGCTGGAGGTCAGGCAGCAGGACACTCCTGCCTCTCACAGTTGCAGGCTGGAGGTCAGGCAGCAGGACACTCCTGCCTCTCACAGCTGCAGGCTGGAGGTCAGGCAGCAGGACACTCCTGCCTCTCACAGTTGCAGGTTGGAGGTCAGGCAGCAGGACACTCCTGCCTCTCACATTTGCAGGCTGGAGGTCAGGCAGCAGGACACTCCTGCCTCTCACAGCTGCAGGCTGGAGGTCAGGCAGCAGGACACTCCTGCCTCTCACAGCTGCAGGCTGGAGGTCAGGCAGCAGGACACTCCTGCCTCTCACAGTTGTAGGTTGGAGGTCAGGCAGCAGGACACTCCTGCCTCTCACAGTTGCAGGTTGGAGGTCAGGCAGCAGGACACTCCTGCCTCTCACAGTTGCAGGCTGGAGGTCAGGCAGCAGGACACTCCTGCCTCTCACAGTTGCAGGCTGGAGGTCAGGCAGCAGGACACTCCTGCCTCTCACAGTTGCAGGCTGGAGGTCAGGCAGCAGGACACTCCTGCCTCTCACAGTTGCAGGCTGGAGGTCAGGCAGCAGGACACTCCTGCCTCTCACAGTTGCAGGTTGGAGGTCAGGCAGCAGGACACTCCTGCCTCTCACAGTTGCAGGCTGGAGGTCAGGCAGCAGGACACTCCTGCCTCTCACAGTTGCAGGCTGGAGGTCAGGCAGCAGGACACTCCTGCCTCTCACAGTTGCAGGTTGGAGGTCAGGCAGCAGGACACTCCTGCCTCTCACATTTGCAGGCTGGAGGTCAGGCAGCAGGACACTCCTGCCTCTCACAGCTGCAGGCTGGAGGTCAGGCAGCAGGACACTCCTGCCTCTCACAGCTGCAGGCTGGAGGTCAGGCAGCAGGACACTCCTGCCTCTCACAGTTGCAGGTTGGAGGTCAGGCAGCAGGACACTCCTGCCTCTCACAGTTGCAGGCTGGAGGTCAGGCAGCAGGACACTCCTGCCTCTCACAGTTGCAGGCTGGAGGTCAGGCAGCAGGACACTCCTGCCTCTCACAGTTGCAGGCTGGAGGTCAGGCAGCAGGACACTCCTGCCTCTCACAGTTGCAGGTTGGAGGTCAGGCAGCAGGACACTCCTGCCTCTCACAGTTGCAGGTTGGAGGTCAGGCAGCAGGACACTCCTGCCTCTCACAGTTGGAGGTCAGGCAGCAGGACACTCCTGCCTCTCACAGTTGCAGGTTGGAGGTCAGGCAGCAGGACACTCCTGCCTCTCACAGTTGGAGGTCAGGCAGCAGGACACTCCTGCCTCTCACAGTTGCAGGTTGGAGGTCAGGCAGCAGGACACTCCTGCCTCTCACAGTTGGAGGTCAGGCAGCAGGACACTCCTGCCTCTCACAGTTGCAGGTTGGAGGTCAGGCAGCAGGACACTCCTGCCTCTCACAGCTGCTAGACTATGATGACATAGTTTTCGATGCTTTGGAAAACGAGTAAAATGACAACATATAAAGAGATTCATGAAAGTCTGTGATTCAAGCTTTGAGGGGAAATAGATATTTGTGTTTATCTTTTGGTACAAGTTAATGTAAAGGCAAAATTTGGCGGTGTTGGAAACAGGAAGACAAATCAAGATAAGCATCCAGGTACAGTTCTTGGAGGAACCGCGAGAGGCACCACGGTGTGCTGGGCTGCTCCACAAGGCTACTGTACCAGAGTAACACCACAACAGATGGTTCAGTCTATGTTACAGAATGTCTCTGTGTAAGAGAATGTGCGAGAGGTTGGAGGCAAAACGGCTGTAGTTATCCTCAAATCATTTTATATGATGCATTTTGTCTGCTGAAGTGGTTGGTGTCCACATCAATCGGCGGCTGTTGCGATACCCAACAAGACCGGTGACGTGAAATGTGGGTGTGTGTGTCCAGAGAGTATTTTCCATCTGAATTGTGGTACTCCAGATGCCAGCTATGACTGACCATCCTGCGAGGTGGAGACACTTTAGTAGCATTGCTGCCTTGTTCACTCTGATATTCTTGGTGATATCCTCATAATACACCCAGAGTTTGCCAGTGCAGACTACTGGTCACATGACCCTGTATGACTAACCTTCCTGTGTGATGGA
The DNA here is from genome assembly GCF_040958095.1 of Procambarus clarkii. Lineage (NCBI taxonomy): Eukaryota > Metazoa > Arthropoda > Malacostraca > Decapoda > Cambaridae > Procambarus > Procambarus clarkii. Next base: position 8,518,475 of record NC_091171.1, read on the forward strand.
GATGTTTAGCCTCGCGTACTGTACTCCCCTTCACATAGCCTAAGGCAGCTACATAAACGCACATGTTCCTGAATGTGTTAATAAAAATAATCGTGTGTTATCGACATTGAATCAGCGTTAATAATGTTGTTTCAAGGTTAGTCATTCCTGATGTGCAGCTCCTCAACACACCGGATGCGATGAGTTAAGGTCAGCGCGGTAAACGTTAAGTGGCCGTGGAGAAAGGTGTTAACCCCAAGGCTCGTGACTCGCGTTAACACTCCTTCACATTCTTGTATCTGAGGAGAGAACAAATATTTATAGTGTCATATGGAACAGTGCTGAGAGGAGAAGTATCTGTACATAAGTCACATTCATCAAACACAACACACCTTGTTGTGTCAGTGTCAGGGTAGTTAACAAATGGAATGCATTAGGCAGTGATGTGGTGGAGGCTGACTCCATACACAGTTTCAAATGTAGATATGATAAGAGCCCAGTAGGCTCAGGAACCTGTACACCAGTTGATTGACAGTTGAGAGGCGGGACCAAAGAGCCAGAGATCAACCCCCGCAAGCACAACTAGGTGAGTACAACTAAGTGAATACCTTCAGTCCCATACAAGGGAGGGGAACTATCAGGAGAAAGCACCACAACTATACAAGTATCGCAGCTCCAAGAATGTCATAACCAAGTAATTGTCCAGTAATTGATAGTTGGTTTTTAAACAATTTGTATTGAATAAAACCTAGAGTGCTAGACTGTAATATTGTTAATAATAGACGAAATTGTTGACCTGGAGAATGTGCAGACGACATTGTCTACTCGCACGCGCGCGAGTAGACACCTTGATAAACATCTATCTTTATTTGTTTCGTGATCAACCTGGCTGTGGATTCCACGTCGGACTTATAGCTTGAGGCACGAAGAGCAGGACTGGCCAGTCTGGCGTCCCGGAGTGAGGTCAGCAAGCGGGGTCACCGACCCCCTGAACCACCACAAGGTATGGTAATTGCTGGCCCACGGCCCCCCCCCCCCACTCACTGTATCACCTGTTCCCAGCGAGCACACCTGCCTCGGTGGGTGTACAGGTGTGGGGGGCGGGGGTTGAGGTGGTGATGGGTGCAGCAGGTGTGGGAGTGCAGCAAGTGTAGTGTAGTGGTGGTGGTGTTGAGGGAAGGAGTGCGGGTGTGGGGTGGGGTATCGATCAGTGCGTTAAGGTGTGTTGTTGTGAGGGTGTGCGGGGGAGACACCTAGCTACACGCTCTCACACTACCTCCACCCTCAACACTGCCGCCCAGCTTCTCCATACTTCACTACTCCCTCTACTCTTCCTCCACTCCCTCTACTCCTCCTCCACCCCCTCTACTCCTCCTCCACCCCCTCTACTCCTCCTCCACCCCCTCTACTCCTCCTCCACTCCCTCTACTCTCCATTCTTCACACCATTTTGTTTTAAGTTCCCGTGCAGGCGTCACCACGCCAAGAGCGGCGTGACTGTGTGGTTGTCACTATGCTTAGTGGACACCTTGTTGCTGGCCCCAGAGGACCCCAGGTGACCCCCAGGGGCCACCCCCAGGGGGGGGGCTGCTTTACCTCCGACTACATACAGTGTTGCTAAAGTTCACTGTTGGTGAATTTCTCAGTACATAATGTTGTTTTAGCAGCTGGAGATAATGACGCGATCAATGTTGAAGAATAATGCTTTAATCAAACCGGAGTGGTAACCACTCTGTAACTCCGGAGTAAGCTGTACAGTTCTGAGGTTGTTAGGCGCTGCTTGTTAATGTCAGTCTCTCTCGCAGTTATATTCATGTGAAGTAAGTTAGCTACATATGATAAAAACGTGACAAAATATGTAAATGTTTGACCTGGTAAATGAATAGACTGGAGGGGACTGTACAGAACCTGGTGTGAACGGGTCCCAGTGTGGCGAAGTTTACACATTTGTAAATCAGTTGAGCAGCAGCCTACCAGTTCAAGCTATCGCAGAAATAGTCGTGGATGCTGCCGTTTTCCTTGAAAACTACTCAAATTAAACAAAAAGGCGTCTTCTTTACTGTATATTTGCTTTAATAAAGTTGCCTTGTTCAAGTGCTCCAGCTTCTACGACAGTGTGATAGGAGCGGGCCCGGAGGTGGTGGGCTCCGGGGCCCAGTTGTCGGGAAGGGGCCGGCTGGGGCGGGAAGGGGCCGGCTGGGGCGGGAAGGGGCCGGCTGGGGCGGGAAGGGGCCGGCTGGGGCGGGAAGGGGCCGGCTGGGGCGGGAAGGGGCCGGCTGGGGCGGGAAGGGGCCGGCTGGGGCGGGAAGGGGCCGGCTGGGGCGGGAAGGGGCCGGCTGGGGCGGGAAGGGCCGTGTTGGTGCTGGGTGCGGGGAATACACAGGGCTGCTGGGGCAGAGTGACCTCCTAACTACTACGGCCAGATGGGTCGGAGGACCTTACATTTATATAGCACAATATGGACACTATAAACTGCTATAACTGCAAGACAAATTTGAAGCTGGATAATAAGGACATTTCAGACGAGATGCTGAACTAATGATGGCTTTATATGACACTAATACTCTCAAGGGTGTAAAATATTTTATCGTTACGGCAAACTGTCCAGTTCAAAACTGGACAAGTTCCTGAACCCACTGAATAAAACCCGTAAATTATTAGGAAAGCTTGAAACGCGCGGCATCGTATTTCCTGGACCACAGGCGTGAGGGACTCATCATTATCTTCAGCTGATGAATATTAAGAAGAACAAGCTCCAGGACTGTACACACAAGTAATTTAAGACGCCAGGAAGCATGGTAGTGTGTGCAAAATAACCCCAGTGAAACGTTGAGGTGCACTAAGTATTCGGAAGGGACAGTGCTTAGTAGCCCGACGCTATGGTGAAGACATGGTCACGCTTGTGCTTAGGTCTCGCTTTATACTGTTGGTGTTCAATTCCCGACCATCCAAGTGATTGGGCACAATTCTCAACTCCTTATCCTGATCCTTTCCAAGGGCTATACAGTCGTGGTGGCTTGGCGCTTTCTCCTGATAGTTCTCTTCACTTGGGCTGCTAGGTTTAGGCTGGCCTCCAAGTACCTCTTGCTGTTTGTAAGTCCAAACTGCCATGCTGTTTGGAGTTGCTCTGACCAAATGTCAACTTTGCCACCAAAAGTATTCACGTACCGTCCGTCACTATGTAAATGAGTGTGTGTGAAAAATCGGACTTAGAGACAATAGTTGTATTGTTCGTGGAAAGTTTGTGTGACATAGTACTTAAACTGCACTCCAGGTATCCCTTACCTTGAGGTTACCTTGAGGTGCTTCCGGGGCTAAGCGTCCCTGCGGCCCGGTCGTCGACCAGGAGGCCTGGTATGGTCAACCAGGCTGTTGGACACGGCTGCTCGCAGCCTGACGTATGAATCACAGCCTGGTTGATCAGGTATCCTTTGGAGGTGTTTATTCAGTTCTCTCATGAACACTGTGAGGGGTCGGCCAGTTGTTTACCCAAGTTTACCTGTAATAGATAATGCACACACTGTAAACTTGCACCGCCCTCATGTCACTCACTCGCTCATCTGATGACTGTGTACAGCAACGTTAGGTATGGTAATGTCAATATCTCATCACGTAATTAAAGTTTGCACGTAATTAATATTGAAGGGTCGTATGTCTGGTTGTTGCCATTACCATTTGAGTTCTCTGCACATAGTGTGGTCCGCCAGGGCAGCTTACAGTCATGGTGTACACCACAGGTGCTCGTGTGTCGCGCGAGTGTACAGTATTTACTGGGTGTAGGTGTTAACGTGTGTACATGTGTGTGTATCAATGCCAATACTCACCTAGTTGTGCTTGCGGGGGTTAAATTGTGGCTATTTGGTCCCGCCTCTCAACCGTCAATCTACTGGTGTACAGGTTCCTGAGTTTTTTTTTTTTGAGATATATACAAGAGTTGTTACATTCTTGTACAGCCACTAGTACGCGTAGCGTTTCGGGCAAGTCCTTAATCCTATGGTCCCTGGAATGCGATTCCCTGCCGCGAAAAATCGTTTTTTCATCCAAGTACACATTTTACTGTTGCGTTAAACAGAGGCTACAGTTAAGGAATTGCGCCCAGTAAATCCTCCCCGGCCAGGATACGAACCCATGACATAGCGCTCGCGGAACGCCAGGCGAGTGTCTTACCACTACACCACGGAGACTAAGGCTCGAGAGCTTCTCGAGCTCTATCATATCTACACTTGAAACTGTGTATGGAGTCAGCCTCCACCACATCACTGCCTAATACATTCCATTTACTAACTACTCTGACACTGAAAAAGTTCTTTCTAATATCTCTGTGGCTCATTTGAGTACTCAGCTTCCACCTGTGTACCCTTGTGCGTGTTACCACCCGTCTTAAATAATCCATCCTTGTCTACCCTGTCAATTCCCCTAAGAATTTTGTATGTGGTGATCATGTCTCCCTGAGCTTTTCTGTCTTTCAGTGAAGTGAGGTGCAGTTCACGCAGACTTTCCTCATAACTCATGCCTCTTAGTTCTGGGACTAGCCTAGTGGCATACCTCTGAAATTTTTCCAGTTTCATCTTGTGCTTGACAAGGTACGGGTTCCAAGCTGGGGCCGCATACTCCAGGATTGGCCTTACATATGTGGTATACAAGGTTCTGAAGGATTCCTTACACAGGTTTGTGAAGGCAGTTCTGATGTTAACAAGCCTCGCATATGCTGCTGATGTTCTTCTTTTGATGTGGGCTTCAGGAGACAGGTTTGGTGTGATATAAACTCCCAGATCTTTCTCTATCCGTTTCGTAAAGAACTTCATCTCCCATTCAGTATTCCGTGTCTGGCTTTCTATTTCCTCCACCTAGTCTCATTACCTTACATTTACTTGGGTTGAACTTTAGTAGCCATTTGTTTGACCATTCATTCAGCTTGTCTAGGTCATCCTGTAGCTTCATGCTGTCTTAATCCTCCTCATAATTTTTGCATCAGCAGCAAACATTGAGAGGAACGAGTCTATTCTCTATGGGAGATCATTTACATATATCAGAAACAGTATAGGTCCAAGGACTGAACCCTGCAGGACGCCTCGCCACTCCGAGACCTCACCCCGCACAGTGACTCGCTGTCTTCTGTTGCTTAGGTACTAAGCTTATTAGGTACTTAGGTACCCTTATCCAGTGGGGTACCTTCCCTTTCACTCCTGCCTGCATCTCCAGCTTGTGCACTAGTCTCTTATGTGGTACTGTGTCAAAGGCTTTCTGGCAATCGAAAAATATGCAGTCTGCAGGCTCTTTCTTGCCTGATTTTTGTTGCCTGGTCGTAGAATTCAGTTAATCCTGTTAGGCATGATTTGCCATCTCTGAACCCATGCTGATGTTGTTTTACAGAGTTCTTTCGCTCAGATGTTCCACTAGCTTTGTTCGCACAATCTTCATCATCTTGCATGGTATGCACGTTAGGGACACTGGCCTATAGTTCAGTGCCTCCTGTCTTCTTGTATATCGGGACAACATTAGCTGTCTTCCAGATTGTTGGCAGTTCACCTGTAACAGACTGGCACTGAAACGTGTGTGTGTGTGTCAGTGTGCAAGATATGCCTTACTCGGGTTTGTTGGCGAGAGATGACAAAAATGTTTCAAGAACCTACATTTTTACAAATCTGTAAAAAGCAAAAAATGGTTTCTCTTTTAATCCTTGATCATATTTACGATGTTTGTATCGTTTGTGTGGATAACTTTTGTTATCACAGGTGGATATCTATGAACATAAACAGTCATTCACATAGTTATGATATGTTTTGTGTTTTGAAAGCTGTGTGTACGTTGAATTTATTGTGTGTTTACAGAAACATAATCTGAGGATTCTCCTTGTAATAAGCAAAATATTACAGGAAATAATAATAATATTGTGGATGGTGTAAGAGTGTGTCACCCAGGGGGGTGTCGGGGGCCGTGTGGCGGTAATGGGGGAGGAGAGGGGTGGGAGACCCATTAGTTAGTCCACTATTGTATTACCCCTCCCTTCTTACCCATTCCCGCCCCCTCTCTCCCTCCTGCCCTCTCCTTCCATATCCCCCTACCCTCCCTCCTTGTCATCTCCCATCCCCTGCCCCTCTCTCCCTCATTCTCCATTCCGCCGCCTCTCTCTCCTTCAGTCCATCCCTCTCCATCCATCCACCTGTTCTATCCCTCCCTTCCATCTCCTTCATTCATCCTTCTCTCTTCCTCACCTTCCATATCCCTCCCTCACCTTCCATATCCCTCCCTCGCTTTTATTCCCCCTCTTTCACATATCTCTCTCATCCCCCTCCTCCTCCCCTCAGTTTGGCCCACCAGGCTGTTGCTTGGAGCGGCCCGCAGAGCCACATACCCACCACAGCCCGGTTGATCCGGAACTTCCTGAAGAAAATCTAGTTTTCTCTTGAAGATGTCCACGGTTGTTCCGGCAATATTTCTTATGCTCGCTGGGAGGACGTTGAACAACCGTGGACCTCTGATGTCTATACAGTGTTCTCTGATTGTGCCTATGGCACCTCTGCTCTTCACTGGTTCTATTCTGCATTTTCTTCCATATCGTTCACTCCAGTATGTTGTTATTTTACTGTGTAGTTTTGGGACCTGACCCTCCAGTATCTTCCAGGTGTATATTATTTGATATCTCTCTCGTCTTCTTTCTAGTGAGTACATTTGGAGGGCTTTGAGACGATCCCAATAATTTAGGTGCTTTATCTCGTCTATGTGTGCCGTATATGTTCTCTGTATTCCCTCTATTTCAGCAATTTCTCCTGCTCTGAAGGGGGAAGTGAGTACTGAGCAGTACTCAAGACGGGACAACACAAGTGACTTGAAGAGTACAACCATTGTGATGGGATCCCTGGATTTGAAGGTTCTCGTAATCCATCCTATCATTTTTCAGGCAGACGCAATATTTGCTTGGTTATGCTCCATAAACGTTAGGTCGTCAGATATCACAGTGCCCAGATCCTTTACATGTTGCTTTCCTACTATGGGCACATTTGATTGTGTTTGGTAACCTGTAATATGTTTAAGGTCCTCATTTTTACCGTACCTGAGCACCTGGAAATGACTTAAACATCATTTTATTTTCTGCTGCCCAGTTGAAGACTTTTATTAATATCTGCTTGTAGTTTTTCAACGTCGTCTAAGGAAGTAATTTTCGTGTTGATTTTTGTGTCATCTACAAAAAAATAATACAAAGCTGTGATACGTATTTTTGTCCATATCTAATGCGAGATTAAGGAAAAACAGCGGTGCAAGGACTGTACCCTGAGGTACAGCAATCCGTCCTTTTAAAAATAACGTAGCTATCGCTCCTATGCGCGCTATGGCCAAAAATGGACGTAATTTGAAATGAAATCGGCTCACGAAAGTGATGTACTGTCCCGTTTTCTGTTTTATATTAGTCTTCACAATACACTACTTGTTTCTTAATCTCATTTGTCGTTCATCTACTGGAAGCGAAATATGGATACAGTGCAAGGATTTCAGGTAATTTATCCATGGTCATACAGCGTGAGCTTAGATTTATCTCTAAAAGGCTCAATTTTACTACAATCCAAGATATAGTGTTCGAGTGTGTGTCCCTGTCTTTGTCCACACACTTTACACTTTACTTCATCTAGATCCCTATACAAGCCGAACTGCCAGAGATACTTGTAGCCAAGTCTTATACGAGCTGTGACAACGTCTGTTAGTCTACTGACTTTGTTACTTGCCCCATACACATGTTTTACTTCACACATTTCATTGTGATAAACAATGGACCTACTAGTTCCAGTTTGCACTGTTCTATTTTCTTCAAGTCCATCCAGGAGTTCTCGTCTAATGACACTTTTAAGGGACCTATTTGATAACTCAAGATTCCGTTCAATACTGTCTTTATTTACTGCAGCCTTAGCAAGGGCGTCAACTTTGTCATGTTCCTGCATGCCAATGTGAGAAGGAATCCACAACATTTTTATATTTACCCTCTTACTAAGTATTCTTATATATCTACGTCTGGCTTCCATAAAGCACGTTATTACTTGATTGCAAACTGTTTATTGCTCGTAGTGAGGAAAGGGAGTCGGAAATAATTAAGCTGTCTACTTCAGTGGTGTCAATAATTTTGAGTGCTACCAGTATTGCTACCAACTCGGCTTGCATTGTGGATACCCAGTTACTAATTCTTATATTTCTTTGAATTGTGCTGCCATCGGGCTGATGAGCAATAACAGCACTTCCTGTCCTCCCTGTAGCTGTATTGAGTGATCCGTCAGTGTATATGGTCTGTGCTATGTTGTTTTCAGTTTGTATAGAATGTGACGTACCGTCCCTTTTTCTGTTTTGGTTCCTCCGGCTTACTCGGTTAGGTTAGCAGAGGAAACTTTAAATTAACGTTTTGGAACTTTAGGAGAACTCCCTGCCCACCTAACCTGCCAGAGGACCCTTAACTTATTGTTTTTGAAAAAAAAATCCAAAATTTATTTTCAATTACTTTTAATTTTCGAATTACGTTCTCTTCTTTTTTTGTCGTTAGCGCATACGAGTGAAAAACGACGTAATTGTAAGAGGACGGGTTGGTGTTGGTGCGAGGGACGGGTTGGTGCTGGTGTTGAGGACGGGTTGCAGAATGTCGGTGTTTGGATTGTAACAATTACGAGTAGTGAGGTGGCGCTGTGGCGCGCTGGTCTAATGTTAGTATACAGCCTCTACCACAGTGCCTGTGGTGGTGCCACTCACCACCACTACAGTGCCTGTGGTGGTGCCCCACTCACCACCACTACAGTGCCTGTGGTGGTGCCACTCACCACCACTACAGTGCCTGTGGTAGAGCCACTCTCACCACTACAGGCACTAGTCACATTGGTCTAAAACCCTCGATGCGCATTTGTTATTTTATTTAAACTGATATAAAAATTACTATAATTTCGTTTCCTAAAGCCTCACTATACAGAACAAGAGCTGCTGTAAGGGTTAGTGACAGGTAACAGCAGGAGCGGCTACTATGAGCCTCCCGGCCTCCTCATGCCATTCTGATGTACAATTCCCCTACGGCTGAGAACTGATGTACTAGAAAGCGGCTCACGAAATTCACGTGATGTCCCGTTTTCTGTTGGTCTTCGGGTAGGTTAGACTCGGGCAATTTAGTACAACGGTTTATTGACGTTGGGTACGGTGGGGAGGACGGGGTGGGGGGCCAGGTTGAGCGCTTGAAAGGGTTCTCTCTCTTTCATGACAGCAGAATGTCAAAAGCAGAAAAGCAGAATGAGGTGATAGAAAATGGTGAAGGTAGACACCGCAGAGTGCAAGTCTGCGTCACTCTGCTGCTGTCTGGAGTTGTCACGGGTACTGGGCCCTGCAGCACTGTGCTGGTGTCTGCGTCACTCTGCTGCTGTCCGGAGTTGTCACGGGTACTGGCTTCCCCCTTATCCTTTGCTTCCCCCTTATCCTTTGCTTCCCCCTTATCCTTTGCCTGCCTTCTCTCCTCCCTTATCGTGGCCTGGCCGTAAGCCTCCACTCCCCCTTTAGGGTAAATAGGGGTCGTGCCTCTCCTCCCACGCCCCTGCTCCCAGTTACCCATGTGCTCGCCCCCTAAGTCATCAACCCGTGGCCTGGCCGTGTGACGGCTGCGATTGACTTGTTCCGTCGTCAATTCTCACACACAATAGAAATTATCGACGTAGGAGAGGAAAGATCCACAGATATTGTTGTGAGCGTATTATGATGGGTGGTGCACGTGCCCCTGGGGCGCTCCCCCCCACGGGGGCGCTCCTCCCACGGGGGCGCTCCTCCCACGGGGGCGCTCCTCCCACGGGGGCGCTCCTCCCACGGGGGCGCTCCTCCCACGGGGGCGCTCCTCCCACGGGGGCGCTCCTCCCACGGGGGCGCCCCTCCCACGGGGGCGCCCCTCCCACGGGGGCACTCCCCCCACGGGGGCGCTCCCTCCCACGGGGGCACTCCCCCCACGGGGGCGCTCCCTCCCACGGGGGCGCTCCCTCCCACGGGGGCGCTCCCTCCCACGGGGGCGCTCCCTCCCACGGGGGCGCTCCCTCCCACGGGGGCGCTCCCTCCCACGGGGGCGCTCCCCCCACGGGGGCGCTCCTCCCACGGTGCGCTCCCTCCCACGGGGGCGCTCCTTATGGTGCTGTTTTTCCTCTTCTATATCCCCCAGGGTTCTGCTGCTCTTAGGATGATCCCCCCTCCCCCTAGGGTGTTCCTCTTCCTCTCTAGGATGTTTCTCGTCCTCTCTAGGATGCTCCTTTCCTCTAGAGGCCGCCTGACAGCTGGGTGGGCAGCGCTTCGGATTCGTAGTCCTGAGGTTCCGGGTTCGATCCCCCTTTTTTTGGGGGGGAGTAAAGAGGAAGGAGCGGCATAGGTGAAGGGAAGTATAGAAGTGGGAAATACAGTGAGAGGTATGAAAGCAGGCGGGCTGTCCGCCTTGCTGACACGATGTGTGGGTGTTGGCAGCTAAGCTAAGCTGGCTCCCTCTTGTCAGGGAGCTGTGAGTGTGTGAGAGGTTCTTCACATGTGTTTCACCATATATGGATGTCCATAGATGAATACTGTGTAGCATTCATATATATACACTCCGATGCTTCCACACATGTTGTTCTGTTTAAGGCTCTTTATTTCAATATTATTATTTGAAATAAAGAGCCTTAAACAGAACAATAACAAATAGGCAAAAATTTGTTTCCACCCAGATGTTCCTGTTACCTAGCAGTAAATAGGTACCTGGGAGTTAGACAGCTGCTACGGGCTGCTTCCTGGGAATGTGTGTAACAAAAAAGAAGGCCTGGTCGAGGATCGAGCCGCGGGGACGCTAAGCCCCGAAATCATCTCAAGCTAACCTAAAGATAAGATAGTGCCCCTCCCCCTTGGAGGGGTCTTCGCCTCCCTCAGGCAGCTGCTTCCCTTTGCCAACTTCTCAATTAAATACTTTCTCTCAATATAATCACTACTGTTATAATGCTGCAATTTGGAACTTTGTAAAATATATAAAAATAATAATGGGTACATAAATTCGAAAATATAATAGATTAGGTTGAGGCTGTAAAGAAAACGGGCAGTGGAAGTGTTGAGGGGGGGGGGGGACAATAGGCCTCCCACCACACCATCTGCTCTCCTCACTTAATGTGGTTTGGACCCCGAGGGAGGCAAGACACGCCGTGTTATGGAGGCGTGTCCGTATACAATTTTGGGATTAACGGGGGAAAAAAATCGCCGGGTGCAGAAAACTTCAATATTCGCCTGTTGGGAGAATTGTCAAAATGATCCTATGTTACCTTGAGGTTACCTTGAGGTTATTCCGGGGTTTAGCGTCCCCGCGGCCCGGTCGTCGACCAGGCCTCCTCGTTGCTGGACTGATCAACCAGGCTGTTGGACGCGGCTGCTCACAGCCTGATGTATGAGTCACAGCCTGTTTGATCAGGTATCCTTTAGAGGTGTTTATCCAGTTCTCTTGAACACTGTGAGGGGTCGGCCAGTTATGTCCCTTATGTGTAGTGGAAGCGTGTTGAACAGTCTCGGGCCTCTGATGTTGATAGTTCTCTCTTGAACACTGTGAGGGGTCGGCCAGTTATGCCCCTTATGTGTAGTGGAAGCGTGTTGAACAGTCTCGGGCCTCTGATGTTGATAGTTCTCTCTTGAACACTGTGAGGGGTCGGCCAGTTATGTCCCTTATGTGTAGTGGAAGCGTGTTGAACAGTCTCGGGCCTCTGATGTTGATAGTTCTCTCTTGAACACTGTGAGGGGTCGGCCAGTTATGTCCCTTATGTGTAGTGGAAGCGTGTTGAACAGTCTCAGGCCTCTGATGTTGATAGTTCTCTCTTGAACACTGTGAGGGGTCGGCCAGTTATGTCCCTTATGTATAGTGGAAGCGTGTTGAACAGTCTCGGGCCTCTGATGTTGATAGTTCTCTCTCAGAGTACCTGTTGCACCTCTGCTCTTCAACGGGGGTATTCTGCACATCCTGCCATGCCTCCTGGTCTCATGTGGTGTTATTTCTGTGTGCAGGTTTGGGACCAGCCCCTCTAATATTTTCCACGTGTAAATCTCGATTATGTATTGTAAAGATTGTCTCTCTCCCGCCTGCGCTCAAGAGAATACAGATTTAGGCTCTTTAGTCGGTCCCAATAGTTTAGATGTTTTACTGAGTGGATTCTAGCAGTAAAGGATCTCTGCACGCTCTCTAGGTCAGCAATTTCTCCAGCTTTGAAAGGGGCTGTCATTGTGCAGCAGTACTCCACTCTAGAGAGCACAAGCGTTTTGAAAAGTATCATCATCGGTATAGCATCTCTAGTGTGAAAAGTTCTTGTTATCCAACCTGTCATTTTTCTTGCAGTTGTGACGGCTACTTTATTGTGTTCTTTAAAGGTAAGGTCTTCCGACATGAGTACACCCAGATCCTTTACATTGCCTTTTCTCCAATGTAAAAAAAAGAACAGGTTTGCCGTGTCCTCTATGTTGTCTACTCTCATGAAGATCCTAGTGTCATCTGCAAAGGATGATACAGTGCTATAGGTTGTGTTCTTGTCTATGTCCGATATGAGGATGAGAAAAAGTACTGGAGCAAGCACAGTACCCTGGGGGACTGAGCTCTTCACGGTTGATGGGCTGGATTTGATTTTGTTGACTATTACACATTGGGTTCTGTTAGTCAGGAAATTGTAGATCCATCTGCCTATTTTATCGTTTTTTTTTTGGTGGGGGGGGGGGTGGGGAGGGGGCTTGGCGTAAACCTGTGTGCCACTTCTCTCACTGTATGTGTTCCGTGAGCATGAAGTGTGTGGTCATGTCTCCATAATTTCGTCTCTCCAAGTGTGTGTACATGTTGAATATGCATTATAATGACAATCATAATTTTTCTCCAAATTAAGTGACTGGCATTGTTACAGTCTGAGTGTTGACACAGCCTTGAGGGCGTCTTGAAGGGCGAGTGTGGTAAACTTGAGTGTCAGTGTTTCTTAACCCCATGAAGGGGGGGGGGGTATGACTCGCCCCTTAAGCTGCATGCACCCAAGTTTATTATTATTATTATTATTATTATTATTATTATTATTATTATTATTATTATTATTATTATTATTATTAACTTTATTGGCAAAAATTAATGGTAATTTTGCCTAATGTGAGTAATTCAGTTGCGTCTTATTAAGAGTGAGCATGATGCTGGTATTCACTGTCACACAGCTGGCTTCATATATATATATATATATATATATATATATATATATATAATATAATATATATAAAATATGTATTATACACACAATATAATATAATGGTTACAATCATTTATATTTTGTATCATGGCTGCAATCAACTCCATTAGACAGTCTACATGTTTCAATATACGAATTTGCAAATCCAACTTTGTACTCCATAGGTCTGCCTAGTGCTACCAAACACCACCTGTGCTATTCTGCTGCCTAAAGTTCCGGGTTATAGGACTTTTTATGTCTTTGGGGAGGGGGTGGGGGGGGGGGTGAATGTAGTGTGTTAGTCGTTGAAGGGCCCCGCGTGTAATTAATAACGAAAGTGGACACGTTTGTCTGCTGAGTACTAAAGTAAACATTGCAGTTAAACGTTGATAGAAATGTGTTTTATAAATGTTTAATTTGCTCTTGGATTTTTGTTAGTTGTCGGAGATGGAATTTAATTAGTATTACGTTGTGAGGGAAAACAGTCGCTTAGTTTGTTTTTGTTGGTCAAATATTAGTGAGCGGGAAATACTTGGCGTCAAGAGGCGGTCTTGCCCTTCGTCACGTTCGTACACGCTTATTATACTCGTGTGATGACATATAATGCTCCCATGGACAGTATCTCTCGTGTATTTATAAAAATATGGATTAGTATACACAGTTATTCTCTTGTATGCTATGCACATACATTGTGTATAATATACACGAGTATATTATGTATGTGGAGGGAGGGACAAGGGGGACAAGAGATCCATACATTTTCTGGAAGGGGGAGATGACCTAGGGGGGGGGGCGAGGGGGCCATTAGGGCAGATGGGATGAGAAGGGTGGAATGGTGGGTGAGAGGTGAGACAGATTACCCCGGGCACCGCCGGGTACCCCCCATCCCCAGCTTTATTATGGAAGATACTGGAGGGCCAGGTCCAAAAGTTGCACAATAGAATAACAACATAGTGGAGCGAAAAGTATGGAAGGACACGCAGAATGGGTAGTAGACCTGGGGACAGATTCACGAAGCACTTACGCAAGCACTTACGAACCTGTACATCTTTTCTCAATCTTTAGCGGCTTTGTTTACAATTATTTAAGTTAATGAGCTCCGAAGCACCAGGATGCCGTTTATAACAATAACAACAGTTGATTGGCAAGTTTTCATGCTTGTAAACTGTTTAATAAATGTAACCAAAGCCGTCAAAGATTGAGGAAAGATGTACACGTTCGTAAGTGCTTGCGTAACTGCTTCGTGAATCTGGCCCCGTACACGTTCGTAAGTGCTTGCGTAACTGTTTCGTGAATCTGGCCTCTGGTGTAGAGAGTAGCGGTGTCAGAGGCACACTTGGAGAACATAGTGTAGATAGAACGACCAAACCACACACCGGAAGATGGAGAAGCGTCCACGTTTCGCTCCGTCTCCGGGACCATTATCAAGTCGATTATGAGTTGATAATGGACCATTATCACAGGCCATTATCAACCTGTCCCCGGGCCAGGCTGGCCCAGACAACCTGCAGGTCATGGGTCGGGGGCCGGCCGGCCGGCCTGGCCACAGTGTTAATAGTCACTCACGCTGCCCATCTCCCTAAATTAACCATTTGACATTTTTGTTTACAACAAACAATTCGTTTACTGGATTTAAATTTTCTCATTTGTGAGATTTCAACAACATTACAGAAAACTTTCCTGCTGGTAACAGCAATATCGTAAGTTTTCATTGACTTAGATAATTGTGGTTGTATTTACGGCTTTACAAAGAATTATAGACTTGAGGTATAGTGTATTGGAACCGCATTGTAGAGATGAGGTTGGCATTAGCATGCAAGCTGGACGCAACATGTTCGCTGGACGCAATATGATACTTCGTAAGACTGTGAGCCACTTATACTTGTAAGACTGTGAGCCACTTATACTTGTAAGACTGTGAGCCACTTATACTTGTAAGACTGTGAGCCACTTATACTTGTAAGACTGTGAGCCACTTATACTTGTAAGACTGTGAGCCACTTATACTTGTAAGACTGTGAGCCACTTATACTTGTAAGACTGTGAGCCACTTACACTTGTAAGACTGTGAGCCACTTATACTTGTAAGACTGTGAGCCACTTATACTTGTAAGAGACACTGACATGATGCTGGGTACTACCACGAGGTAACTACCTCAAGCTGTACCGTGGTACTCTTAACTGTTTAATTATTGACGCAATATTTCTAACAGAAGACGTATATATAACTTTTAAGACTTAACCTTTCGTTGGTTCCGAGGATCAACGTTCCCGCGGCCCGGTCTCTGACCAGGCCTCGTGGTTGGTGGTCTGGTGTTTATAGAATTCTGTAATTGATTAAAATTTCTATATAATGCTTATAATGACTAGAATGTTATCCACCAGAACGCAGACATGAGAGAACATAATCTGTATATGGAAAACTCATTCTACATATGCTCACTGAGATACGTTGAGAGATGAGGAGGCAGAGCACAATGTGCAACCACCAATCAAAGTGAAATAGCTCCAAGTTACAACTCCAGTTGTAAGGGGTTCCTCCAAGCCTTTGGTCACCCTCTCTCTCCAAGGCTAAGTAGAAAGTGAATTATCAAACATGCCTCTTAATTGTTTTTGGAGCACCTAAGTCGGACTGCGAGTTACTTGCACCAACAGACTGAACAGTCAATTAGCAGCTCTGGTCAGACAGGGTCGTGGAGTACTTCAGACCCCCCCCTCCCCATCCGGTAACTACCACAAAGTAGCCCTAGGAAGGCCTAATAGATCCTTTGTAAAGTTGTATGTACGGTGCAGGAGGAACTACAGTGTTTAATGGGATGTCGAGTACTGTGTGTAGGATGGGTGTGTTTACCTTGTGTTGAGTGAAGGGGAAGTGTAAGGTGGGACACTGCCTTGTGTGTGTGTGTCTGTGTGTGTGTGCACGGGTCCTTGTGTACACACGGGTCCTTGTGTACACGCTGGTCGTGTGTGAATAGTGGCGCCAAGACAGACGAACTGCCTGGTATCGATCCCTCTCTCTCCTCACCTCCTCCCCACACCACTCGCTATTACCACACCCTCCTTCCTTCTCTCTCCCTCCCTCCATTCACACACAATAAGGGCCAGGTCCCAGATCTACACAGTAAAATAACAACGTACTGGAGTGAACGATATGGAAGAAAATGCAGAATAGAACCAGTGAAGTGCCATAGGCACAATCAGAGAACACTGTATAAACATCAGAGGTCCGCGGTTGTTCAACGTCCTCCCAGCGACTATAAGAAATATTGCCGGAACAACCGTGGACATCTTCAAGAGGAAACTAGACTGTTTTCTTCAAGAAGTGCCGTACCAACGGGGCTGTGGTGGGTATGTGGGCCTGCGGGCCACTCCAAGCAACAGCCTGGTGGACCAAACTCTCACAAGTCGAGCCTGGCCTCGGGCCGGGCTTGGGAAGTAGAAGAACTCCCAGAACCCCATCAACCAGGTATCAACCAGATTGATGGTCTAGATTTTATTTTGTTGACATTGGGTTCTTGTCAACAAATAGACACCACATTGGGTTCTGTTAGTCAGGAAATCCATCTGCCAGCATGTAGATCTATCTGCCAATTTTTCGGTAATTCCTTCTGAAGGGCAGGATGTGGTAGTGTGCCTGGTCCTGGTCACACACACGGCTTAGTCTACCTCCTCCTGGACACTCTGGCTCCAACAGTTCTGTTTAGTCTAGCACCTTCACCAGTCCAGGAAAATGTGAATGATTTAGCAGCTGGAGTGTATCCTTGGCAGGCACAGGACGTGATAAACACCTGCCATATGGACACGATAAACACCTGCCATATGCGCTGGTCTTTATTACTAAAGAAATCTATACAAATAAATATTGCCGTTGCGGCCATGACTTGATACAAATACATTGATAAGGAGATCCGTAGGAGAGGCTACGGGATCCAGTAAGTTCAGTAGAACTTCGGTTTCAACCCTTTTACCCTGTCGTAGCTCAGTCGATTAAGGCAGTGTCTGGGATGCTCCCGGACGCAGGTTCGAATCCTCATCACGGCCCTTGTGGATTTGTTCATTTTCAGATTGATAAGGAATAGATTGTATAAGTGACCTCGTGAGTTTGATCATCCAGGCTGTGCCACCAGCTGTGCCTTTACCTGTGCCACCAGCCACCAGCTTGTGCTTCGTTCATCGTGTTTTAATAATGTTTGAGTGAAAGTTTCCAAACAGCGGCGCCGGCGAAGGTTCGCTTACATGTTTTATTGCACGAATATTGCTAAAGGTTAAATATTTCGCAATGGTGTATTTTGTGCGTGGTAGTTGATGTGTGGCATTTGTTCGGTATCTTCTGAGTGAATACAACAGCCGGGGTGTTGTATGAGCAAGAGTCCACGAGAGGGCGCTAGAGCACGCCTCTAGGAGAGGACAAGGGGGAGGAGAGAGCCAGGGGAGGACTAGGGGAGAGGAGAGAGCCAGGGGAGGACTAGGGGTAGAGGAGAGAGCCAGGGGAGGACTAGGGAGAGAGGAGAGAGCCAGGGGAGGACTAGGGGTAGAGGAGAGAGCCAGGGGAGGACTAGGGGTAGAGGAGAGAGCCAAGGGAGGACTAGGGGAGAGGAGAGAGCCAGGGGAGGACTAGGGGAGAGGAGAGAGCCAAGGGAGGACTAGGGGTAGAGGAGAGAGCCAGGGGGGGACTAGGGGGAGAGGAGAGAGCCAGGGGAGGACTAGGGGAGAGGAGAGAGCCAGGGGGGGACTAGGGGGAGAGGAGAGAGCCAGGGGGGGACTAGGGGAGAGGAGAGAGCCAGGGGGGGACTAGGGGGAGAGGAGAGAGCCAGGGGAGGACTAGGGGAGAGGAGAGAGCCAGGGGAGGACTAGGGGAGAGGAGAGAGCCAGGGGAGGACTAGGGGAGAGGAGAGAGCCAGGGGAGGACTAGGGGAGAGGAGAGAGCCAGGGGAGGACTAGGTGAGAGGAGAGAGCCAGGGGAGGACTAGGGAGAGAGGAGAGAGCCAGGAGTGTTGTTACCTGGCAGGAAGAACCAAGGCGAGCACCAAGGGGACCTCTTATGTATGCTCAGCGCCTTCATTTTCCTCCGGCCAGGCTTTCAAAACCCCGCTTTTTAATCTGGTGTTTACCAGGGCTGGCGCAATGGTAGGTCTTACGGCGTCTTGTAGGAAGGATTAATTCCTGTAATGGTAGCATGGTGTAGTGAAGAGACACTTGACGCAGAGACCGTGTTTGGTGCCACAACTTCACTTCTAGTAGTTATGTAATAGTGTTTGTCATTGTTGGGTAAGACTCCCCGCTCTCGTGTCGACTTGGATGTCGCCTTCCGTCAGGAACGGCACCGGTTGGGCATTGAGCGAAGTCCTGGTCTGGCCTGGACTGTGGCTCCCTCTGGCGAGTTATGGTCACACTTGCTGACTGGTGTGTGTAAACACTGTGTTGGAGCTCAGGTGTGTTGCGGGCCACACAACACCTGAGTGTGAAGTTACTGGTGTAGTGCAACCCTACTGGCCATCAGTGTTGCAGCCTTACACACCTGAAGCTGAGGAGGAGGAGGAGGGGGGGGCACTGTTGTCGTCTCGGCTGCAAGAAGTGAAACGACACCTTTGAAATTGTTAAATAATTGTTGGGAAGATGGGAACGGTGGGTGGGTGAGGTGGGGGGGGGGGGGGGGGGGGGGAGTGTCACGTACTGTTATTGTGGCTGGGGGGCTGGGGGGGGGGGCATGGCTTTCAAAGGACACTATGGCCAGACATTAATGTTTGTGATCCCCTTCTCACCCCCTTCCCCTTCACTCTCACCCCCTCCCCTCTCACTCACGTCTCAGTAGCTGCTGTTCAGCGCCTATTGTGTGACGTGTAGAGAGATGTACGCTTCACTTAGGCCTAAGGCCATTAAAGGGGTAGATTATATGCAAATGAAAGTCAAATGAACTGGTAGCTAAACTTGGCGGTCTTGACGGGAGTTATCATCATACTGGCATCGTTGGCCTTGTCTGATGATTGTGTCTAGTTCAGGATGATATTATTACCAGATGTAATCTGTGTGGGGAGGCGTAGGTGTGGTGCAGGTGTGTGGAGGTGTGGTGCAGGTGTGTGCGTGTAGGTGTGGTGCAAGTCTGGGTGTGGAGGTTAAGAGGACCTTCCCCTATGTAAGCCTATTATGTGTAGTCTTTAAAGTGACGCATCAATGGTGAATGATGACTCCCCCCGGGTGGATGATGACTCCCCCCGGGTGGATGATGACTCCCCCCGGGTGGATGATGACTCCCCCCGGGTGGATGATGACTCCCCCCGGGTGGATGATGACTCCCCCCGGGTGGATGATGACTCCCCCCGGGTGGATGATGACTCCCCCCGGGTGGATGATGACTCCCCCCGGGTGGATGATGACTCCCCCCGGGTGGATGATGACTCCCCCCGGGTGGATGATGACTCCCCCCGGGTGGATGATGACTCCCCCCGGGTGGATGATGACTCCCCCCGGGTGGATGATGACTCCCCCCGGGTGGATGATGACACTCCCCCCGGGTGGATGATGACACTCCCCCCGGGTGGATGATGACTCCCCCCGGGTGGATGATGACTCCCCCCGGGTGGATGATGACTCCCCCCGGGTGGATGATGACTCCCCCCGGGTGGATGATGACTCCCCCCGGGTGGATGATGACTCCCCCCGGGTGGATGATGACTCCCCCCGGGTGGATGATGACTCCCCCCGGGTGGATGATGACCCCCGGGTGAATGATGACTCCCCCGGGTGAATGAGGCTTCACCCCCTAATGTGGCGGGGTGCCCACCCCGTTTAGTGTGGTGTACCCCAGGTGTAGTGTACTCACCTAGTTGTGCTTGCGGGGGTTGAGCTCTGGCTCTTTGGTCCCGCCTCTCAACTGTCAATCAACTGGTGTACAGGTTCCTGAGCCTACTGGGCTCTATCATATCTACATTTGAAACTGTGTATGGAGTCAGCCTCCACCACATCACTGCCTAATGCATGCCACTAGGAATGCTACGTGTACCCCAACGTGTACCCCAGGCGTAGCTGGCAATGATGCTGGTGTGAATATTTATTAGAGGGGGACGCCGCCTCATATAGGTTATAGAGGATTATATTAGTGTAGCGCGTGCTGGAGGGGTCGCTCGCCGCCCCTAGTGAACCCCCCCTCACACACACACACACACACACACACACACACACACACACACACACACACACACACACACACACATCAGAACGGCACATTCTGGCTAACATCAGAACGGCGTTCAGGAACCTGTGTAAGGAATCATTCAGAATCTTGTACACCACATATGTAAGACCAATCCTGGAGTATGCGGCCCCAGCATGGAGCCCGTACCTTGTCAAGCACAAGACGAAGCTGGAAAAAGTCCAAAGGTATGCTACTAGACTAGTCCCAGAACTAAGAGGCATGAGTTATGAGGAAAGGCTGCGGGAAATGCACCTCACGACACTGGAAGACAGAAGAGTAAGGGGGGACATGATCACAACCTACAAAATCCTCAGGGGAATCGACCGGGTAAACAAGGACGAACTTTTCAACACTGGTGGGACGCGAACAAGGGGACACAGGTGGAAGCTGAGTACCCAAATGAGCCACAGAGACGTTAGAAAGAACTTTTTCAGTGTCAGAGTAGTTAGCAAATGGAATGCATTAGGAAGTGATGTGGTGGAGGCTGACTCCATTCACAGTTTCAAATGTAGATATGATAGAGCCCAATAGGCTCAGGAATCTGTACACCAGTTGATTGACGGTTGAGAGGCGGGACCAAAGAGCCAGAGCTCAACCCCCGCAAGCACAATTAGGTGAGTACAATTAGGTGAGTACACACACACACACACACACACACACACACTTCAGGGGCCCTCTGCTCTTCTGTCTTCACATTGAGGGGCAACCCGACCTTCTTTTATTGTCATACTAAGGGGTACTCGAAGTACCAGGCAAAATATTCGACAAAATAATCAATCAGAGACTTGTGAAGTACATGGAGGAGGAAGGGAAGTATAACACCAGGCAGCATGGGTTTAGACACCGCAGAGGGGCCCATACAGCTATAGCCCTGATCTACCAGCATATAGCAGAGGGGCCCATACAGCTATAGCCCTGATCTACCAGCATATAGCAGAGGGGCCCATACAGCTATAGCCCTGATCTACCAGCATATAGCAGAGGGGCCCATACAGCTATAGCCCTGATCTACCAGCATATAGCAGAGGGGCCCATACAGCTATAGCCCTGATCTACCAGCATATAGCAGAGGGGCCCATACAGCTATAGCCCTGATCTACCAGCATATAGCCAACGCAGTGTCGAAAAAAAGATCAGTGTAATATAGTGTTTAGGGACGTCTCGAAAGCCTTCGACAAAGTGTGGCACACAGGCCTAAAATATAAGATATCTGAACTAGGGCTTCCTGAGAGATTTACTGCTACTCTCTGCAGCTTTATAGACAATAGAACTGCTAGGCTTAATATCGGCAGCTACTTGGGTGACGTAATAGAACTGAAAAGTGGAGTACCACAAGGAAGCTGCCTCTCCCCCACTCTACTCAACATATATACAGCTGACCTACCCCAACCCCAACATGGAGAATACATCACATACGCTGACGATGTTACCCAAATAATATGCCAACCGGGCCCATCAAAGCCGCTACTAGCCGACGAGACCAAGGCAGCAATTGAACTCATAAACAACTTTGCGAAGCAATGGAAAATTAGCACCAACAAACAAAAGTTCCAAATAATACACATTGCGAAAAGAAACCCGGACCCCATCATCCTTGACAACCATCCGATCCAATAGGCAGAATACTGGGACTTATGATAAATAGAACAGGGATACAAATTCATGTAAGGGACCGACAAAACAAAGCCAAAGCAGCATTAGGAAAACTGAGAAGATTCCGAAGCCTCGGTACTAACATTCAGATCCACCTATATAAGGCTCTAGTTCGGCCGCATCTAGAGTATCCCCCAGTACCACTACACACCATAAAGAAAACTAACATGCAGAAACTGCAAGCAGTACAAAATAAGGCGCTAAGGAGAGCAGCAAAACACCGTCCACCATATGATCAGACAATCCAGGAGCTCCATGAACTCCTGAACATACAGCCACTAAACATCAGACTGCAGCACCAAGCCATCAGGGTGTGGAACACCATCGAAATGTTAGAGGACCCAATGTTTGAAAGATTACTCCAAGATGAGACGCCCCGCTCCCACAGCTGGTGGCCCAAGATGAGACGCCCCGCAGCTGGTGGCCCAAGATGAGACGCCCCGCTCCCACAGCTGGTGGTCCAAGATGAGACGCCCCACTCATACAGGTGGTGGCCTAAGATGAGACGCCCCACTCCCACAGGTGGTGGCCCAAGATGAGACGCCCCGCTCCCACAGCTGGTGGCCCAAGATGAGACGCCCCGCTCCCACAGCTGGTGGCCCAAGATGAGACGCCCCGCTCCCACAGCTGGTGGCCCAAGATGAGACGCCCCGCTCCCACAGCTGGTGGCCCAAGATGAGACGCCTGGCTCCCACAGCTGGTGACCCAAGATGAGACGCCCCGCTCCCACAGCTGGTGGCCCAAGATGAGGTGCCCCACTCCCACAGCTGGTGGCCCAAGATGAGATGCCCCACTCCCACAGCTGGTGGCCCAAGATGAGACGCCCCGCTCCCACAGCTGGTGGCCCAAGATGAGACGCCCCGCAGCTGGTGGCCCAAGATGAGACGCCCCGCTCCCACAGCTGGTGGCCCAAGATGAGACGCCCCGCTCCCACAGCTGGTGGCCCAAGATGAGACGCCCCACTCCCACAGCTGGTGGCCCAAGATGAGACGCCCCACTACCACAGCTGGTGGCCCAAGATGAGACGCCCCGCTCCCACAGCTGGTGGCCCAAGATGAGACGCCCCGCTCCCACAGCTGGTGGCCCAAGATGAGACGCCCCGCTCCCACAGCTGGTGGCCCAAGATGAGACGCCCCGCTCCCACAGCTGGTGGCCCAAGATGAGACGCCCCGCTCCCACAGCTGGTGGCCCAAGATGAGACGCCCCGCTCCCACAGCTGGTGGCCCAAGATGAGACGCCCCGCTCCCACAGCTGGTGGCCCAAGATGAGACGCCCCACTACCACAGCTGGTGGCCCAAGATGAGACGCCCCGCTCCCACAGCTGGTGGCCCAAGAGCCTCGATTTATTAAAAGAAAACAGATTCCCACAGTACATAATTCCCAGATGAAATACTAACTAGAAATCCCCCTTCCCCCAATACTTGAAAAACTGCATGCGTGTGTGTGTACTCGCCTATTTGTGCTTGCGAGGGTTGAGCTTTGGCTCTTTGGTCCCGCCTCTCAACTGTCAATCAACTGGTGTACAGATTCCTGAGCCTACTGGGCTCTATCATATCTACATTTGAAACTGTGTATGGAGTCAGCCTCCACCACATCACTGCCTAATGCATTCCATCTGTTAACTACTCTGACACTGAAAGTAATTTCTAACGTCCCTGTGGCTCATGTGGATACTCAGTTTCCACCTGTGTCCCCTTGTTCGCGTACAACCAGTGTTGAAAAGTTTATCCTTGTCTACCCGGTCGATTCCCTGAGGATTTTTTAGGTAGTGATCATGTCTCCCCGTCACTCTCATGTCTTCCAGTGTCGTAAGGTGCATTTCCCGCAGCCTTTCCTCGTAACTCATAGCTCTTAGTTCTGGAACTAGTCTAATGGCATACCTCTGAACTTTTTCCAGCTTCGTCTTGTGCTTGACAAGGTACGGGCTCCATGCTGGGGCCGCATACTGCAGGACTGGTCTTACATATGTGGTATACAAGGTTCTGAATGATTCCTTACACAGGTTCATGAAGGCTGTTCTGATGTTTGCCAGCCTCGCATATGCCGCAGACGTTATTCTTTTTATGTGGGCTTCAGGAGACAGGTTTGGTGTGATATCAACTCCTAGATCTTTCTCTCTGTCCGTTTCATTAAGTACTTCATCCCCTATTCTGTATCCTCTGTCTGGCATCCTGATTCCACCGCCTAGTTTCATTATTTTGCATTTACTCGGGTTGAACTTTAGTAGCCATTTGTTGGACCATTCAACATATGATCGTATACGACTCGCATGTGTATTTGTGTGTGCGCGCGCGCGCCCGTACATGCATGCATGCGTGCGCAGTTGCACCACGGCCACATTTTCGGACGCTGTAGTGAAGTGTGTGGCCATTTTGCTGGTGTTCCGTGACATCCAGCGCCATGTGAGTGTGGATTATTTACAGGTGACTGCATGAGTTTGGTGACCTTGGTGGCGCTCGTGGGCAGAGTTATGTGGTGAGGCGCCTTCACCACCACCTTCCTGAAGGGCCCCTACCACGCTGGTGTATACCTGCTTGATGGGGTTCTGGGAGTTCTTCTACTCCCCAAGCCCGGAGTAGAAGAACTCATGTGGTGCCTGGTGTGTCACCCATTGTGTTGTGGTGCCTGGTGTGTCACCCATTGTCTCATGCTGCCTGGTGTGTCACCCATTGTGTTGTGGTGCCTGGTGTCACCCATTGTGTTGTGCTGCCTGGTGTGTCACCCATTGTGTTGTGGTGCCTGGTGTCACCCATTGTGTTGTGGTGCCTGGTGTGTCACCCATTGTGTTGTGGTGCCTGGTGTGTCACCCATTGTGTTGTGGTGCCTGGTGTCACCCATTGTGTTGTGGTGCCTGGTGTCACCCATTGTGTTGTGGTGCCTGGTGTCACCCATTGTGTTGTGGTGCCTGGTGTCACCCATTGTGTTGTGGTGCCTGGTGTGTCACCCATTGTCTCATGCTGCCTGGTGTGTCACCCATTGTGTTGTGGTGCCTGGTGTCACCCATTGTGTTGTGCTGCCTGGTGTGTCACCCATTGTGTTGTGGTGCCTGGTGTCACCCATTGTGTTGTGCTGCCTGGTGTCACCCATTGTGTTGTGGTGCCTGGTGTGTCACCCATTGTCTCATGCTGCCTGGTGTGTCACCCATTGTGTTGTGGTGCCTGGTGTGTCACCCATTGTGTTGTGGTGCCTGGTGTGTCACCCATTGTGTTGTGGTGCCTGGTGTGTCACCCATTGTGTTGTGGTGCCTGGTGTGTCACCCATTGTGTTGTGGTGCCTGGTGTGTCACCCATTGTGTTGTGGTGCCTGGTGTGTCACCCATTGTGTTGTGGTGCCTGGTGTGTCACCCATTGTGTTGTGGTGCCTGGTGTGTCACCCATTGTGTTGTGGTGCCTGGTGTGTCACCCATTGTGTTGTGGTGCCTGGTGTGTCACCCATTGTGTTGTGGTGCCTGGTGTGTCACCCATTGTGTTGTGGTGCCTGGTGTGTCACCCATTGTGTTGTGGTGCCTGGTGTGTCACCCATTGTGTTGTGGTGCCTGGTGTGTCACCCATTGTGTTGTGGTGCCTGGTGTGTCACCCATTGTGTTGTGGTGCCTGGTGTGTCACCCATTGTGTTGTGGTGCCTGGTGTGTCACCCATTGCCTCGTGGACACGACCGTGATAAACATGTTACAAGTGGAATGCATTTTCCCAGTGTGTGTTGATGATGTGTCGCCCGAGAGAGAGATCAAGTGCGGTTTATTTACATTCCGGAACACGTGAAGGTAGGCTGGTAGGTGGACAGGTGCAGCAGGTGGGTGTAGTGGGAGATGATGGGTGGACAGGTGCAGCAGGTGGGTGTAGTGGGAGATGATGGGTGGACAGGTGCAGCAGGTGGGTGTAGTGGGAGATGATGGGTGGACAGGTGCAGCAGGTGGGTGTAGTGGGAGATGATGGGTGGACAGGTGCAGCAGGTGGGTGTAGTGGGAGATGATGGGTGGACAGGTGCAGCAGGTGGGTGTAGTGGGAGATGATGGGTGGACAGGTGCAGCAGGTGGGTGTAGTGGGAGATTATGGGTGGACAGGTGCAGCAGGTGGCTGTAGTGGGAGATGATGGGTGGACAGGTGCAGCAGGTGGCTGTAATGGGAGATGATGGGTGGACAGGTGCAGCAGGTGGGTGTAGTTAGTGGGAGATGATGGGTGGACAGGTGCAGCAGGTGGGTGTAGTTAGTGGGAGATGATGGGTGGACAGGTGCAGCAGGTGGGTGTAGTTAGTGGGAGATGATGGGTGGACAGGTGCAGCAGGTGGCTGTAGTGGGAGATGATGGGTGGACAGGTGCAGCAGGTAGGTGTAGTTAGTGGGAGATGATGGGTGGACAGGTGCAGCAGGTGGGTGTAGTGGGAGATGATGGGTGGACAGGTGCAGCAGGTGGGTGTAGTTAGTGGGAGATGATGGGTGGACAGGTGCAGCAGGTGGGTGTAGTTAGTGGGAGATGATGGGTGGACAGGTGCAGCAGGTGGGTGTAGTTAGTGGGAGATGATGGGTGGACAGGTGCAGCAGGTGGGTGTAGTGGGAGATGATGGGTGGACAGGTGCAGCAGGTGGGTGTAGTTAGTGGGAGATGATGGGTGGACAGGTGCAGCAGGTGGGTGTAGTTAGTGGGAGATGATGGGTGGACAGGTGCAGCAGGTGGGTGTAGTTAGTGGGAGATGATGGGTGGACAGGTGCAGCAGGTGGGTGTAGTGGGAGATGATGGGTGGACAGGTGCAGCAGGTGGCTGTAATGGGAGATGATGGGTGGACAGGTGCAGCAGGTGGGTGTAGTTAGTGGGAGATGATGGGTGGACAGGTGCAGCAGGTGGGTGTAGTTAGTGGGAGATGATGGGTGGACAGGTGCAGCAGGTGGGTGTAGTGGGAGATGATGGGTGGACAGGTGCAGCAGGTGGCTGTAATGGGAGATGATGGGTGGACAGGTGCAGCAGGTGGGTGTAGTTAGTGGGAAATGATGGGTGGACAGGTGCAGCAGGTGGGTGTAGTTAGTGGGAGATGATGGGTGGACAGGTGCAGCAGGTGGGTGTAGTGGGAGATGATGGGTGGACAGGTGCAGCAGGTGGCTGTAATGGGAGATGATGGGTGGACAGGTGCAGCAGGTGGGTGTAGTTAGTGGGAGATGATGGGTGGACAGGTGCAGCAGGTGGGTGTAGTTAGTGGGAGATGATGGGTGGACAGGTGCAGCAGGTGGGTGTAGTTAGTGGGAGATGATGGGTGGACAGGTGCAGCAGGTGGGTGTAGTTAGTGGGAGATGATGGGTGGACAGGTGCAGCAGGTGGGTGTAGTTAGTGGGAGATGATGGGTGGACAGGTGCAGCAGGTGGGTGTAGTGGGAGATGATGGGTGGACAGGTGCAGCAGGTGAGTGTAGTTAGGAGATGATGGGTGGACAGGTGCAGCAGGTGGGTGTAGTTAGTGGGAGATGATGGGTGGACAGGTGCAGCAGGTGGGTGTAGTTAGTGGGAGATGATGGGTGGACAGGTGCAGCAGGTGGGTGTAGTTAGTGGGAGATGATGGGTGGACAGGTGCAGCAGGTGGGTGTAGTTAGTGGGAGATGATGGGTGGACAGGTGCAGCAGGTGGGTGTAGTGGGAGATGATGGGTGGACAGGTGCAGCAGGTGGCTGTAATGGGAGATGATGGGTGGACAGGTGCAGCAGGTGGGTGTAGTTAGTGGGAGATGATGGGTGGACAGGTGCAGCAGGTGGGTGTAGTGGGAGATGATGGGTGGACAGGTGCAGCAGGTGGGTGTAGTTAGTGGGAGATGATGGGTGGACAGGTGCAGCAGGTGGGTGTAGTGAGAGATGATGGGTGGACAGGTGCAGCAGGTGGGTGTAGTTAGTGGGAGATGATGGGTGGACAGGTGCAGCAGGTGGGTGTAGTTAGTGGGAGATGATGGGTGGACAGGTGCAGCAGGTGGGTGTAGTTAGTGGGAGATGATGGGTGGACAGGTGCAGCAGGTGGGTGTAATGGGAGATGATGGGTGGACAGGTGCAGCAGGTGGCTGTAATGGGAGATGATGGGTGGACAGGTGCAGCAGGTGGGTGTAGTTAGTGGGAGATGATGGGTGGACAGGTGCAGCAGGTGGGTGTAGTTAGTGGGAGATGATGGGTGGACAGGTGCAGCAGGTGGGTGTAGTGGGAGATGATGGGTGGACAGGTGCAGCAGGTGGGTGTAGTTAGTGGAAGATGATGGGTGGACAGGTGCAGCAGGTGGGTGTAGTAGTGGGAGATGATGGGTAGACAGGTGCAGCAGGTGGGTGTAGTTAGTGGGAGATGATGGGTGGACAGGTGCAGCAGGTGGCTGTAGTTAGTGGGAGATGATGGGTGGACAGGTGCAGCAGGTGGGTGTAGTGGGAGATGATGGGTGGACAGGTGCAGCAGGTGGGTGTAGTGGGAGATGATGGGTAGGACAGGTGCAGCAGGTGGGTGTAGTGGGAGATGATGGGTAGACAGGTGCAGCAGGTGGGTGTAGTTAGTGGGAGATGATGGGTGGACAGGTGCAGCAGGTGGGTGTAGTGGGAGATGATGGGTGGACAGGTGCAGCAGGTGGGTGTAGTGGGAGATGATGGGTGGACAGGTGCAGCAGGTGGCTGTAGTGGGAGATGATGGGTGGACAGGTGCAGCAGGTGGCTGTAATGGGAGATGATGGGTGGACAGGTGCAGCAGGTGGGTGTAGTTAGTGGGAGATGATGGGTGGACAGGTGCAGCAGGTGGGTGTAGTTAGTGGGAGATGATGGGTGGACAGGTGCAGCAGGTGGCTGTAGTGGGAGATGATGGGTGGACAGGTGCAGCAGGTAGGTGTAGTTAGTGGGAGATGATGGATGGACAGGTGCAGCAGGTGGGTGTAGTGGGAGATGATGGGTGGACAGGTGCAGCAGGTGGGTGTAGTTAGTGGGAGATGATGGGTGGACAGGTGCAGCAGGTGGGTGTAGTTAGTGGGAGATGATGGGTGGACAGGTGCAGCAGGTGGGTGTAGTTAGTGGGAGATGATGGGTGGACAGGTGCAGCAGGTGGGTGTAGTGGGAGATGATGGGTGGACAGGTGCAGCAGGTGGGTGTAGTTAGTGGGAGATGATGGGTGGACAGGTGCAGCAGGTGGGTGTAGTTAGTGGGAGATGATGGGTGGACAGGTGCAGCAGGTGGGTGTAGTTAGTGGGAGATGATGGGTGGACAGGTGCAGCAGGTGGGTGTAGTGGGAGATGATGGGTGGACAGGTGCAGCAGGTGGCTGTAATGGGAGATGATGGGTGGACAGGTGCAGCAGGTGGGTGTAGTTAGTGGGAGATGATGGGTGGACAGGTGCAGCAGGTGGGTGTAGTTAGTGGGAGATGATGGGTGGACAGGTGCAGCAGGTGGGTGTAGTGGGAGATGATGGGTGGACAGGTGCAGCAGGTGGCTGTAATGGGAGATGATGGGTGGACAGGTGCAGCAGGTGGGTGTAGTTAGTGGGAGATGATGGGTGGACAGGTGCAGCAGGTGGGTGTAGTTAGTGGGAGATGATGGGTGGACAGGTGCAGCAGGTGGGTGTAGTGGGAGATGATGGGTGGACAGGTGCAGCAGGTGGCTGTAATGGGAGATGATGGGTGGACAGGTGCAGCAGGTGGGTGTAGTTAGTGGGAAATGATGGGTGGACAGGTGCAGCAGGTGGGTGTAGTTAGTGGGAGATGATGGGTGGACAGGTGCAGCAGGTGGGTGTAGTGGGAGATGATGGGTGGACAGGTGCAGCAGGTGGCTGTAATGGGAGATGATGGGTGGACAGGTGCAGCAGGTGGGTGTAGTTAGTGGGAGATGATGGGTGGACAGGTGCAGCAGGTGGGTGTAGTTAGTGGGAGATGATGGGTGGACAGGTGCAGCAGGTGGGTGTAGTTAGTGGGAGATGATGGGTGGACAGGTGCAGCAGGTGGGTGTAGTGGGAGATGATGGGTGGACAGGTGCAGCAGGTGAGTGTAGTTAGTGGGAGATGATGGGTGGACAGGTGCAGCAGGTGGGTGTAGTTAGTGGGAGATGATGGGTGGACAGGTGCAGCAGGTGGGTGTAGTGGGAGATGATGGGTGGACAGGTGCAGCAGGTGAGTGTAGTTAGGAGATGATGGGTGGACAGGTGCAGCAGGTGGGTGTAGTTAGTGGGAGATGATGGGTGGACAGGTGCAGCAGGTGGGTGTAGTTAGTGGGAGATGATGGGTGGACAGGTGCAGCAGGTGGGTGTAGTTAGTGGGAGATGATGGGTGGACAGGTGCAGCAGGTGGGTGTAGTTAGTGGGAGATGATGGGTGGACAGGTGCAGCAGGTGGGTGTAGTTAGTGGGAGATGATGGGTGGACAGGTGCAGCAGGTGGGTGTAGTGGGAGATGATGGGTGGACAGGTGCAGCAGGTGGGTGTAGTTAGTGGGAGATGATGGGTGGACAGGTGCAGCAGGTGGGTGTAGTGGGAGATGATGGGTGGACAGGTGCAGCAGGTGGGTGTAGTTAGTGGGAGATGATGGGTGGACAGGTGCAGCAGGTGGGTGTAGTTAGTGGGAGATGATGGGTGGACAGGTGCAGCAGGTGGGTGTAGTGGGAGATGATGGGTGGACAGGTGCAGCAGGTGGGTGTAGTTAGTGGAAGATGATGGGTGGACAGGTGCAGCAGGTGGGTGTAGTGGGAGATAATGGGTAGACAGGTGCAGCAGGTGGGTGTAGTTAGTGGGAGATGATGGGTGGACAGGTGCAGCAGGTGGCTGTAGTTAGTGGGAGATGATGGGTGGACAGGTGCAGCAGGTGGGTGTAGTGGGAGATGATGGGTGGACAGGTGCAGCAGGTGGGTGTAGTGGGAGATGATGGGTAGACAGGTGCAGCAGGTGGGTGTAGTGGGAGATGATGGGTAGACAGGTGCAGCAGGTGGGTGTAGTTAGTGGGAGATGATGGGTGGACAGGTGCAGCAGGTGGGTGTAGTGGGAGATGATGGGTGGACAGGTGCAGCAGGTGGGTGTAGTTAGTGGGAGATGATGGGTGGACAGGTGCAGCAGGTGGGTGTAGTGGGAGATGATGGGTGGACAGGTGCAGCCGGTGAGTGTAGTTAGTGGGAGATGATGGGTAGACAGGTGCAGCAGGTGGCTGTAATGGGAGATGATGGGTGGACAGGTGCAGCAGGTGGGTGTAGTGGGAGATGATGGGTGGACAGGTGCAGCAGGTGGGTGTAGTTAGTGGGAGATGATGGGTGGACAGGTGCAGCAGGTGGCTGTAATGGGAGATGATGGGTGGACAGGTGCAGCAGGTGGGTGTAGTGGGAGATGATGGGTGGACAGGTGCAGCAGGTGGGTGTAGTGGGAGATGATGGGTGGACAGGTGCAGCAGGTGGGTGTAGTTAGTGGGAGATGATGGGTGGACAGGTGCAGCAGGTGGGTGTAGTGGGAGATGATGGGTGGACAGGTGCAGCAGGTGGGTGTAGTTAGTGGGAGATGATGGGTGGACAGGTGCAGCAGGTGGGTGTAGTGGGAGATGATGGGTGGACAGGTGCAGCAGGTGGGTGTAGTGGGAGATGATGGGTGGACAGGTGCAGCAGGTGGCTGTAGTTAGTGGGAGATGATGGGTGGACAGGTGCAGCAGGTGGGTGTAGTGGGAGATGATGGGTGGACAGGTACAGCAGGTGGGTGAAGTTAGTGGGAGATGATGGGTGGACAGGTGCAGCAGGTGGGTGTAGTTAGTGGGAGATGATGGGTGGACAGGTGCAGCAGGTGGGTGTAGTTAGTGGGAGATGATGGGTGGACAGGTGCAGCAGGTGGATGTAGTTAGTGGGAGATGATGGGTGGACAGGTGCAGCAGGTGGGTGTAGTGGGAGATGATGGGTGGACAGGTGCAGCAGGTGAGTGTAGTTAGTGGGAGATGATGGGTGGACAGGTGCAGCAGGTGGGTGTAGTGGGAGATGATGGGTAGACAGGTGCAGCAGGTGGGTGTAGTTAGTGGGAGATGATGGGTGGACAGGTGCACCAGGTGGGTGTAGTTAGTGGGAGATGATGGGTGGACAGGTGCAGCAGGTGGGTGTAGTGGGAGATGATGGGTGGACAGGTGCAGCAGGTGGGTGTAGTGGGAGATGATGGGTGGACAGGTGCAGCAGGTGGGTGTAGTGGGAGATGATGGGTGGACAGGTGCAGCAGGTGGGTGTAGTGGGAGATGATGGGTGGACAGGTGCAGCAGGTGGGTGTAGTGGGAGATGATGGGTGGACAGGTGCAGCAGGTGGGTGTAGTGGGAGATGATGGGTGGACAGGTGCAGCAAGTGGGTGTAGTTAGTGGGAGATGATGGGTGGACAGGTGCAGCAGGTGGGTGTAGTGGGAGATGATGGGTGGACAGGTGCAGCAGGTGGGTGTAGTGGGAGATGATGGGTGGACAGGTGCAGCAGGTGGGTGTAGTGGGAGATGATGGGTGGACAGGTGCAGCAGGTGGGTGTAGTGCTGAGACAGATGGTGTGAGGATTTTCTGCCTCTGTCTTCCTCGACCAAATCCCTCACATATATAAAACAAAATACTACTTATCATCACTACTTATAAAAGTCCTCCAGTCCACTCTTGGTGTGGGGTAGGTATACCGGGGCTGGAGACGGGCCGTGTACCGGGGCTGGAGACGGGCCGTGTACCGGGGCTGGAGACGGGCCGTGTACCGGGGCTGGGGACGGGCCGTGTACCGGGGCTGGAGACGGGCCGTGTACCGGGGCTGGAGACGGGCCGTGTACCGGGGCTGGAGACGGGCCGTGTACCGGGGCTGGAGACGGGCCGTGTACCGGGGCTGGAGACGGGCCGTGTACCGGGGCTGGAGACGGGCCGTGTACCGGGGCTGGAGACGGGCCGTGTACCGGGGCTGGGGACGGGCCGTGTACCGGGGCTGGGGACGGGCCGTGTACCGGGGCTGGGGACGGGCCGTGTACCGGGGCTGGGGACGGGCCGTGTACCGGGGCTGGGGACGGGCCGTGTACCGGGGCTGGGGACGGGCCGTGTACCGGGGCTGGGGACGGGCCGTGTACCGGGGCTGGGGACGGGCCGTGTACCGGGGCTGGGGACGGGCCGTGTACCGGGGCTGGGGACGGGCCGTGTACCGGGGCTGGGGACGGGCCGTGTACCGGGGCTGGGGACGGGCCGTGTACCGGGGCTGGGGACGGGCCGTGTACCGGGGCTGGGGACGGGCCGTGTACCGGGGCTGGGGACGGGCCGTGTACCGGGGCTGGGGACGGGCCGTGTACCGGGGCTGGGGACGGGCCGTGTACCGGGGCTGGGGACGGGCCG
This sequence comes from Procambarus clarkii, assembly GCF_040958095.1. Lineage (NCBI taxonomy): Eukaryota > Metazoa > Arthropoda > Malacostraca > Decapoda > Cambaridae > Procambarus > Procambarus clarkii. The sequence continues at coordinate 8,551,764 of NC_091171.1, forward strand.
TGTACCGGGGCTGGGGACGGGCCGTGTACCGGGGCTGGGGACGGGCCGTGTACCGGGGCTGGGGACGGGCCGTGTACCGGGGCTGGGGACGGGCCGTGTACCGGGGCTGGGGACGGGCCGTGTACCGGGGCTGGGGACGGGCCGTGTACCGGGGCTGGGGACGGGCCGTGTACCGGGGCTGGGGACGGGCCGTGTACCGGGGCTGGGGACGGGCCGTGTACCGGGGCTGGGGACGGGCCGTGTACCGGGGCTGGGGACGGGCCGTGTACCGGGGACGGGCCGTGTACCGGGGACGGGCCGTGTACCGGGGACGGGCCGTGTACCGGGGACGGGCCGTGTACCGGGGACGGGCCGTGTACCGGGGACGGGCCGTGTACCGGGGACGGGCCGTGTACCGGGGACGGGCCGTGTACCGGGGACGGGCCGTGTACCGGGGACGGGCCGTGTACCGGGGACGGAGACGGGCCGTGTACCGGGGCTGGGGACGGGCCGTGTACCGGGGCTGGGGACGGGCCGTGTACCGGGGCTGGGGACGGGCCGTGTACCGGGGCTGGGGACGGGCCGTGTACCGGGGCTGGGGACGGGCCGTGTACCGGGGCTGGAGACGGGCCGTGTACCGGGGCTGGAGACGGGCCGTGTACCGGGGCTGGAGACGGGCCGTGTACCGGGGCTGGAGACGGGCCGTGTACCGGGGCTGGGGACGGGCCGTGTACCGGGGCTGGAGACGGGCCGTGTACCGGGGCTGGAGACGGGCCGTGTACCGGGGCTGGGGACGGGCCGCGTACCGGGGCTGGGGACGGGCCGCGTACCGGGGCTGGGGACGGGAAGGATGTCAACACTTTATGTCGCGTGTGTGAGGGTGTTGACGTGTGATTAATATCTTGATTTATGTCTGGTGTGACGGACGGGGCCGTGGTGCCCCGGGTGTTGGGGGGACCCGCTGCTCAACTGTTTTACAACACCTTAATGAAGGAGCAAAAACTTCCACAACAACAACCTCTCATTTTGGATTATAGCCTTCAGACAATGTGGAGTATAACCATTCCGGGTATATCTGGAGAGTATGCCTGGAGCATACCTGGAGAGGGTTCTGGGAGTTGTTCTACTCCCCAAGCCCGGCCCGAAGCCAGGCTTGACTTGTGAGAGTTTGATCCACTAGGCTGTTGCTTGTAATGGCCCGCAGGCCCACATATTCACTACAGCCTGGTTGGTCCGGCACTCCCAGCAAGAACCTGTCCCAAGTGCCTCTTAAATACATCCACCTTTGTGCCATCAATATTTCTAACGCTTGCTGTGGCAACAGGCAGAGAGCTGACCAAGACGGTGCCTCAACAACCTACAAGTGTTATAGAACATGTCAGGTGGTTATCTCAAAACTGCTTGTTCACTCTGCTAACACTGTTGATGGACTGGGACATTCGCACATGTTTAGTGGAACGTAACGGAGTTTAAACACGTTTGTCATGAGAGGCAGCCTAGTGGGTAACAACAGCAGCAGTAGTGGGGTAACCTGCGACCAGATTCACCAAGCAGTTAGGCAAGTACTTACGAACGTGTACATCTTTTCTCAATCTTTGGCGGTTTTGTTTACAATTATTAAACAGTTAATGAGCTCCGAAGCACCAGGAGGCTATTTATAACAATAACAACAGTCAATTGGGAAGGTTTCATTCTTGTAAACTGTTTAATAAATGTAACCAAAGCCGCCAAAGATTGAGGAAAGATGTACACGTTCGTAAGTGCTTGCGTAACTGCTTCGTGAATCCGGGTCCTGGCCTCCTAATAGCACGGCGCGTTTTGACGTATACTTTACCTAAGGCTGTTCGTACTAGAACAGCCTTAGGTAAAAAATCGTCGTACTAGAAAATGTTAGCTGCTCGCGATATTGACATACTGTCCCGTGTCCTCCGGTAGGTTAGGAAATAGCAGAAATACCACCACATGAGACCAGAAGGCATGGCAGGATGTGCAGAATACCCCCGTTGAAGAGCAGAGGTGCAACAGGTACTCTGAGAGAGAACTATCAACATCAGAGGCCCGAGACTGTTCAACACGCTTCCACTACACATAAGGGGCATAACTGGCCGACCCCTCACAGTGTTCAAGAGAGAACTATCAACATCAGAGGCCCGAGACTGTTCAATACGCTTCCACTACACATAAGGGACATAAATGGCCGACCCCTCACAGTGTTCAAGAGAGAACTATCAACATCAGAGGCCCGAGACTGTTCAATACGCTTCCACTACACATAAGGGACATAACTGGCCGACCCCTCACAGTGTTCAAGAGAGAACTATCAACATCAGAGGCCCGAGACTGTTCAACACGCTTCCACTACACATAAGGGGCATAACTGGCCGACCCCTCACAGTGTTCAAGAGAGAACTATCAACATCAGAGGCCCGAGACTGTTCAACACGCTTCCACTACACATAAGGGGCATAACTGGCCGACCCCTCACAGTGTTCAAGAGAGAACTATCAACATCAGAGGCCCGAGACTGTTCAACACGCTTCCACTACACATAAGGGACATAACTGGCCGACCCCTCACAGTGTTCAAGAGAGAACTATCAACATCAGAGGCCCGAGACTGTTCAACACGCTTCCACTACACATAAGGGACATAACTGGCCGACCCCTCACAGTGTTCAAGAGAGAACTATCAACATCAGAGGCCCGAGACTGTTCAACACGCTTCCACTACACATAAGGGACATAACTGGCCGACCCCTCACAGTGTTCAAGAGAGAACTATCAACATCAGAGGCCCGAGACTGTTCAACACGCTTCCACTACACATAAGGGGCATAACTGGCCGACCCCTCACAGTGTTCAAGAGAGAACTGGATAAACACCTCCAAAGGATACCTGATCAACCAGGCTGTGACTCATACGTCAGCCGCGTCCATCAGCCTGGTTGACCAGACGACCAATCAGGTCTGGTCGGACCGCGGGGCCGTTGATCCCCAGAGTCTACACAAGGTCTACCTACCTTGTGTCTACCTGTAGACACAAGGTAGGTACGAGAGGGCACTTTAATACGACAGTTTCTGGACGTTGGGAAACGTTAGGAGGCTGAGCGGTGAGTTAGACTGCAACCGTAGCTCGCGGGTATATGACCCACTAGGCTACACCCACCCACCTTATCCCTAGCTTACACCCTCGCCACCACTAGGCTACACCCACCCACCTTGTAGACTTACACCCTCACCACCACTAGGTGGTAGCCAGGTAGCGAATCTTTAACAACAACTACTAATTGCGTTGACAAAGACAATTATTAACATTAAAATTATATTTCTTGTACCGTGTGTGTGGTAGTTTGGAAGTGATGCCGTGTAGGGATCTTGTCTTGCCGGATCCTCGTGATAGTCACTTGTGTAGGAGTGAGGGCTCAGCTGGTGAGCCATAAGGTGGTGATATATAGTGTGTCGGGCCGTCTGACTCCTGCCACCCGTCTGAATCAAGTAACATTTGTTTGAGATACGAAAATGTGATATTTATAGTGAAACATTCTTGTGCGCTCAGGAAATACATTCAATCATGTTATAATACTAACACATGTACACGTGGCGAGTGAGAGAGCAAACATTCCGGCCCGTGGTGTTTACACAGTACTCCCAGCAGTGACGACCACCAGTCTACACATATTGACCTAATGGACAATTACAAGGTGTAATTTGGTCGTATTAAATTTGCACAAACCGGAAAGGTTTTGTATTTATCTCGCTCATAAAAGCAAACCTAACTTTCCTCGGCCTAATACACGCTCAGGTCTAATATTTCACATATGTCCTATACTAGGCCTATAAATATTTAGATTTTTTTATTTTTAAAGTTGGACTAAGCTCTCCCAAGTCACCCCTGGACATGGGCCAGTCTTGAGGACTGGAGAACTCCCAGAACCCCATCCAGGTACACATATATATACATCAATCACTGTTGGAAAGCCTCATCCAGGTCTAGAGTGGTGATGGGGGGGGGGGGGCTGTGTGCCCAAGATACAGGAGGCACTTCCTCTCTTGTCTCAGGTTTACAGTGTGTTCCTCACCCACCTCCTTCAGTATCTTAAATGCACACTTATCCCAGGCTCCCAGGGTCCTAGAGCCTGTTGGCACGAACTTGTAACAAAGTTTCAGGTCCCTGAAGGTGGCAGCCCCGCCACCCTCAGCTATACGGTACTGTAGAAGTCACCAGGAGAGGCTGGCCACACTCCAGGCTGCGATGAGATAACAACTATCAGATCAACACTAGCTAAATAATGATAAATTGTCATCCATGTGGTGATTCTGGTGGCGGAATTGTTCAGAATTGTTCACTATCATCTGTGTTCTGACCTGCCTTCCCTTTCTTTGTTGTTATCTTGTGCCTGCCTTTGTTGGCTGGGGTTCCCATGGCTGGGTGCCAGATCCTGCCTCTTGGACACCCTTGGTGAGGGTGTAAGTTAGGGATAAGGTGGGTGGGTGTAGCCTAGTGGTGGTGAGGGTGTAAGTTAGGGATAAGGTGGGTGGGTGTAGCCTAGTGGTGGCGATGGTGTAAGTTAGGGATAAGGTGGGTGGGTGTAGCCTAGTGGTGGCGAGGGTGTAAGTTAGGGATAAGGTGGGTGGGTGTAGCCTAGTGGTGGCGAGGGTGTAAGGTAGGGATAAGGTGGGTGGGTGTAGCCTAGTGGTGGCGAGGGTGTAAGTTAGGGATAAGGTGGGTGGGTGTAGCCTAGTGGTGGCGAGGGTGTAAGTTAGGGATAAGGTGGGTGGGTGTAGCCTAGTGGTGGCGAGGGTGTAAGCTAGGGATAAGGTGGGTGGGTGTAGCCTAGTGGTGGCGAGGGTGTAAGTTAGGGATAAGGTGGGTGGGTGTAGCCTAGTGGTGGCGAGGGTGTAAGTTAGGGATAAGGTGGGTGGGTGTAGCCTAGTGGTGGCGAGGGTGTAAGCTAGGGATAAGGTGGGTGGGTGTAGCCTAGTGGTGGCGAGGGTGTAAGTTAGGGATAATGAGGGTGTAGCTGCATGAGGGTGTACTCACCTAGTTGTACTCACCTAGTTGTGTTTGCGGGGGTTGAGCTCTGGCTCTTTGGTCCCGCCTCTCAACCGTCAATCAACAGGTGTACAGATTCCTGAGCCTATCGGGCTCTGTCATATCTACACTTGAAACTGTGTATGGAGTCAGCCTCCACCACATCACCCCCTAATGCATTCCATTTGTCAACTACTCTGACACTAAAAAAGTTCTTTCTAATATCTCTGTGGCTCATTTGGGCACTCAGTTTCCACCTGTGTCCCCTTGTGCGTGTTCCCCTTGTGTTAAATAGACTGTCTTTATCTACCCTATCAGGGTGCGGTGTGGGCCGCACCCTGTGTGCCTGGTCGCTCAATACTAGTGCACGTGTCGCTTTCCGCGCGTGTAGGCGGGGGCTGGCCTGGCCTGACACAGCTGGCCTGGCCTGACACAGCTGGCCTGACACAGCTGGCCTGACACAGCTGGCCTGGCACAGCTGGCTTGGGCCACGAGCACCGGGAAGGGAGGAAGTGTCGAGGAAAGAAAAAGGGGAAATGGAAACCAAAACAGGCGGGAGTATTTGAGTATTGACATGTTTGCCGTACAGCTGTGTGTGTGTGTGTGTGTGTGTGTGTGTGTGTGTGTGTGTGTGTGTGTGTGTGTGTGTGTGTGTGTGTGTGTGTGTGTGTGTGTGTGTGTGTGTGTGTGGAGGGAGCGAGGAATGTAGGACAAGTGATGATTTGTGTCAAGAATAACAAGGAAGAGAATAGATCTTAGACACCGGCAGTTAGAGCACGAGTAGGTATTGTCTGGGGAATACAGGTGCATGGGAGCAACGTTGACGGGGTGAGAGGGAGCGTAGACAGCATGTAGTCAGGCAGGCGGTGTGGGGAGTGGAGTGGACAGGGTATAGTGTGTGCATGATCAACTATGCGCAGGTATTCTCATGCGTGTTTACCCAAAATGTCTGCCTGCTTGCTCGCCTGCATGACTACCTCCCTCCCTCCCGTTCCAAGAGGCCGCTGGTGGCCTTTTGGAAACTCTCACAAGTCAGGCCTGGCCTCAGGCCGGGCTTGGGGAGTAGAACTACTCCCAGAACCCCATCAAGCGGATATCAAGCAGGCGGAGCAGTAACTGAGGTTAGTAGCCCTCGGTGCTGAAGCTGTAAAGGCCAGTGTTGTTGAGCTCACAGGCCTACTAGGAGGTGAACAGCTGTAGGGGTCTGGTCTGCAGGCTCAGCCCTGCGTCTGATAATTGTATAGGGGGGACTTAATCCCCAGATTATCTGATGAAGTGAGTGATTTAGTGGTGGGTGTAATTCTGAGGAGGAGCCCAGGCCGGTGGTTGGGAGGGGGGGGGGTTAGGGTGGTGCCTAGGGTGGGGGGTTGTGCTGGGGGAGAGAGGTAGCCTAAACCTAGAATGACATTATGGAGATGTCATTAATGACAGCAGAAACATAAAAGTCCCCAGACAATGGTTGGACAGGAGGCGGCGAAGCTGCAGCTGACCTGAAATATCTTCGTATTATGGTAATTGTGGTGAATGGTTGTGGCCCCGTGCAGGTAATGGACGGGTTTGGTCAGTGTTTCAAGCTTAAGCTTGGCCGTGTCTTCCTGTGTGGTGCATGTGGTATTGAGCGGCCCCGACGTCAGGCTCCGTGGCGGGGCCACCACCCCTTGGCGCCCACATACCTGCTGGCGCTCTTGCTTACATGATCAGTCTTGGGTATTGTTGACGGCGGTGTGGCCGGGGTCACAGTGGTGCCACACCCACGGCGCCACACATGTTGCTGGGTCACAGTGGTGCCACACCCACGGCGCCACACATGTTGCTGGGTCACAGTGGTGCCACACCCACGGCGCCACACATGTTGCTGGGTCACAGTGGTGCCACACCCACGGCGCCACACATGTGGCCGGGTCACAGTGGTGCCACACCCACGGCGCCACACATGTGGCCGGGTCACAGTGGTGCCACACATGTTGCTGGGTCACAGTGGTGCCACACCCACGGCTGGGTCACAGTGGTGCCACACCCACGGCTGGGTCACAGTGGTGCCACACTCACGGCGCCACACACTTGGCTGGGTCACAGTGGTGCCACACTCACGGCGCCACACATGTGGCTGGGTCACAGTGGTGCCACACTCACGGCGCCACACATCTCACACACAAAAATAACTAACCAAAATACCTAACTAGGCCTAACCGTACAAAAAGTTAATCATAAGATAAGAGTGTCACACAGAACTCCCACTAACGTGCTATATATCAGTGATAAAATCCACTAGGGCTGTGAGGTGGGCGCGAACCTGCGACCCCAACATTGCCAAGCCGCGCATACTCTACCACTAGACCTCCACTCACTTGTAGTCATACAACCGGATTTATACCGATATCCCAGGTTGTCTGGAGGCGTCTACTGAAGCCATTCCAGGCTTTACCATGACCCACAAGCATCGGGTGGAAGGGTAAAATGGTCTTACTTCAGAAACTTCAGCAACACAGAAATCAGATTAACGTGATATATATGCAAAAAAATCAAAAGTCTCGGTGGTCTAGTGGTTGAGTATGCGGCTTGGCAATGCTGGGGTCGTAGGTTCGTGCCCACCTCACAGTCCTTGTGAATTTTCTCGTCAAAGAGTGTGTTAGCGTTCTCAAAATGGACAAAGTCCCTGGCATGGGTTCAGGATATCCTTAGAGAGGAAAGAAGTCTGAAAGTACACACATGATAGGAAGGCATGATAGCTGGTAAATCATGTAAGGTGTGGAAAGGTCAGTGGTGGCGGCGGTGAAGCAGACAGTAAAGCAGTGCATGTGTGCGGGTGATTGGTCACTCACCAGGATCGATGTGGTGCTCACCAGTCTGGGTCTCCCCCCATGAACAAAGCCCCGCTTGCCCCCCCTTCCTTACCCCAAATGTCTGCTAGTGTTATGGTGAGTCCGCACGACGACCGCCCACACCTCCGCTTCTCACTAAACTTTCTGACCTCTTTTGAGTTAATATAGATATGACTGCATAGTGAACCAGGCCATTTGTCTGTGTGAGGTGTGCGCGTCTGTCTCTGCCTGAGGTCACAGTCTAGTTCCCAGACGCGGCCTCTCAACCATCATTCGGCAGTGTAATTGTTGCTAACCACCTGACAATTTGTCGTGTCCACTTGTGCATCCGTATATGGATTCTGCCTCCACTACCATTCTCTCTAATTCTGCCTGTATCCCGATGGCTTGTCTGGGTCCATTGTTTCCTGGGTTGTGTTGTCTTTGCCGCCTCCCATGGACCAGAAATACACTTCCGGACTACTAAAGTTTACCTTTCTGTCGTCGTCACACGATCTAATGCGCTTAGTCGTTAACATCTTACACGATAGTGTATGTGACGCGCTCTATGCTACTGAATGCTTCACCTTAAATAAAGCGGAGGAGGTTATAATAGGTTGATACCTGGTTACGTGTCATCGTTATTCTTATGTTGATGGTCCGGAATGTTAAGGTGCTGCTTCCAGTCTTATTTTTGTAATTTATTAGCGCGACACATACGCATCTACACTTTCCCACATCATTAGTGTAGAAAGTTCGTGGATTACTGGGTAATCAGTACCCAGGTGATGCAATGTTGACACTATTAACAGGAGTCTAACAGGCTCCAAGAGAGCCTGTTAGACCAAACTCTCACAAGTCAAGCCTGACCTCGGGCGGGCGTGGAATAGAACAACTCCAACCCGTCCTCGACTCAAGTATTACATTCAGCGGTCGACCCCACAGACGCATTCATCAATTTGTACATGCTGCTCATTCAAAATGGAAATATTCTAAAATATAAATTAATATTATAATAGTATATTGTGCATATATAGGCATAGGTTAAGTTAGGTGTTTAGGTTCTGTTGGTCATTATTTGTAATTGTAGCACGTGGGTGAAGCATTTATAGCGTTGTGGTTCCAGCAAAAGTCGTCAGTGAAGCACTTGTTCCGGAAGTGTTCGGACGTCATCAGTTGTGGGTCGTGTGTAAACCGTTCTTCATTCATAAACAGCTGGGGTTTGGCGGGTGGATGGAATCACTTTAGGGTCTTTGTTTGTAGGACGGGGTGAGAACTCCCAGAAACCCATCCAGATACAATCCTTGTACGTGTTGCTCGCCTTGTTTACACAACACCTTGTGGTACTTGAATGACGGAAGTTGGCTGACTAGTGTCACGTAAGTAATTGAAGATTCACTTTACGGTCGTGTAATTGTTGTCGTTTTTGCAAGACGGGCGATGACTGCATTGCAGGTGAGGAGTAGTGAGGGAGTCACTGGCGGCGGCGCTCACCGGGCGTCTACTCCACCTACTGACAGGGGGTATATTGTACTAAGAACTTGCAAGATTTTTGTTGTTTTTAGCTCGAACAGGTATCTTAAGATGCATATTGATTTATTTGTTCTCTATATCAAGATACAAAGGGGTTGTAGTCCTGAGCCTGTGACTTGGTTTGATTTTAAATTGGCGTTTGGTGTGCGTTATATTGAGGGTCCTTTGTGTTGCTGTGTGTGCTCGTATGCTGGCACGGCCGGCCCCGCACACGGGTTCACACTGGCCCCGCACACGGGTTCACACTGGCCCCGCACACGGGTTCACACTGGCCCCGCACACGGGTTCACACTGGCCCCGCACACGGGTTCACACTGGCCCCGCACACGGGTTCACACTGGCCCCGCACACGGGTTCACACTGGCCCCGCACACGGGTTCACACTGGCCCCGCACACGGGTTCACACTGGCCCCGCACACGGGTTCACACTGGCCCCGCACACGGGTTCACACTGGCCCCGCACACGGGTTCACACTGGCCCCGCACACGGGTTCACACTGGCCCCGCACACGGGTTCACACTGGCCCCGCACACGGGTTCACACTGGCCCCGCACACGCACACACGGGTGGTACGCGAACAAGGGGACACAGGTGGAAACTGAATACCCAAATGAGCCACAGGGACGTTAGAACTTTTTTAGTGTCAGAGTAGTTAACAGGTGGAATGCATTAGGCAGTGATGTGGTGGAGGCTGACTCCATACACAGTTTCAAATGTAGATATGATAGAGCTCAGTAGGCTCAGGAATCTGTACACCAGTTGACTGACAGTTGAGAGGCGAGACCAAAGACCCAAAGCTCAACCCCCGCAAGCACAATTAGGTGAGTACAATTAGGTGTATACACACACATTGAGTGTGTGTGTGTACTGACCTATTTGTACTCACCTATTTGTGCTTGCGGGGGTTGAGCTCTGACTCTTTGGTCCCGCCTCTCAACTGTCAATCAACTGGTGTACAGATTCCAGAACCTATTGGGCTCTATATTGTGTGCGTGCGTGTGTCATCTCCCGCTGTCACGACAACTACAGTTCCAGGTGGAAGGAGCTGACGTGGCAGCAGTACTGGAGGACAGGTTGTCGTTCCCGGTGATACATGACTACCTCTTGACAATTTCGGGGAACAGTGCCCCCGCGGCCCAGTCACAGTCCAGGCCTCCTGTGACCATACCAATATAATTACTGGAGATAATTTTTGTTTTGCTAATGATTTGCAAGAGAGTAAGGTGTCGGGGGCATGTTGAAGGAGAGGAGCAGCTGTGGGTACCTTGCTGGTGCCCTTGCTGGTGCCCTTGCTGGTGCCCTTGCAGGTGCCCTTGCTGGTCCCTTGCTGGTGCCCTTGCAGGTGCCCTTGCTGGTCCCCTTGCTGGTGCCCTTGCTGGTGCCCTTGCAGGTGCCCTTGCTGGTCCCTTGCTGGTGCCCTTGCAGGTGCCCTTGCTGGTCCCCTTGCTGGTGCCCTTGCAGGTGCCCTTGCTGGTGCCCTTGCTGGTGCCCTTGCTGGTGCCCTTGCTGGTCCCCTTGCTGGTCCCCTTGCTGGTGCCCTTGCAGGTGCCCTTGCAGGTGCTCTTGCTGGTGCTCTTGCTGGTGCCCTTGCAGGTGCCCTTGCTGGTGCCCTTGCTGGTGCCCTTGCTGGTGCCCTTGCTGGTGCCCTTGCAGGTGCTCTTGCAGGTGCTCTTGCAGGTGCTCTTTCTGGTGCTCTTGCAGGTGCCCTTGCAGGTGCTCTTGCAGGTGCTCTTGCTGGTGCTCTTGCTGGTGCCCTTGCAGGTGCTCTTGCAGGTGCTCTTGCAGGTGCTCTTGCAGGTGCTCTTGCAGGTGCTCTTGCTGGTGCTCTTGCAGGTGCCGTTGCTTGTGCTCTTGCTGGTGCCCTTGCAGGTGCCCTTGCAGGTGCTCTTGCTGGTGCCCTTGCTGGTGCCCTTGCTGGTGCTCTTGCAGGTGCCCTTGCAGGTGCCCTTGCTGGTGCCCTTGCAGGTGCCCTTGCTGGTGCCCTTGCTGGTGCCCTTGCTGGTGCCCTTGCAGGTGCCCTTGCAGGTGCTCTTGCTGGTGCCCTTGCAGGTGCCCTTGCAGGTGCCCTTGCTGGTGCTCTTGCAGGTGCCCTTGCTGGTGCTCTTGCAGGTGCCCTTGCAGGTGCCCTTGCAGGTGCCCTTGCAGGTGCTCTTGCTGGTGCCCTTGCTGGTGCCCTTGCAGGTGCTCTTGCAGGTGCTCTTGCTGGTGCCCTTGCTGGTGCCCTTGCAGGTGCCCTTGCTGGTGCTCTTGCTGGTGCCCTTGCTGGTGCCCTTGCAGGTGCCCTTGCAGGTGCTCTTGCTGGTGCCCTTGCTGGTGCTCTTGCTGGTGCCCTTGCAGGTGCCCTTGCAGGTGCCCTTGCTGGTGCTCTTGCAGGTGCCCTTGCAGGTGCCCTTGCAGGTGCCCTTGCTGGTGCCCTTGCAGGTGCCCTTGCAGGTGCTCTTGCTGGTGCTCTTGCTGGTGCCCTTGCTGGTGCCCTTGCAGGTGCTCTTGCTGGTGCTCTTGCTGGTGCCCTTGCTGGTGCCCTTGCAGGTGCCCTTGCAGGTGCCCTTGCAGGTGCTCTTGCTGGTGCCCTTGCTGGTGCCCTTGCAGGTGCCCTTGCAGGTGCCCTTGCTGGTGCCCTTGCTGGTGCTCTTGCTGGTGCCCTTGCAGGTGCCCTTGCAGGTGCCCTTGCAGGTGCCCTTGCTGGTGCCCTTGCTGGTGCTCTTGCTGGTGCCCTTGCAGGTGCTCTTGCAGGTGCTCTTGCTGGTGCCCTTGCAGGTGCCCTTGCTGGTCCCCTTGCAGGTGCCCTTGCAGGTGCCCTTGCAGGTGCCCTTGCAGGTGCCCTTGCAGGTGCTCTTGCAGGTGCCCTTGCTGGTGCCCTTGCAGGTGCTCTTGCAGGTGCTCTTGCAGGTGCTCTTGCAGGTGCCCTTGCAGGTGCTCTTGCAGGTGCTCTTGCAGGTGCTCTTGCAGGTGCTCTTGCAGGTGCTCTTGCAGGTGCTCTTGCAGGTGCTCTTGCAGGTGCTCTTGCTGGTGCCCTTGCAGGTGCTCTTGCAGGTGCCCTTGCTGGTGCTCTTGCAGGTGCCCTTGCAGGTGCTCTTGCAGGTGCTCTTGCTGGTGCCCTTGCTGGTGCTCTTGCTGGTGCTCTTGCTGGTGCTCTTGCAGGTGCCCTTGCTGGTGCTCTTGCTGGTGCTCTTGCTGGTGCCCTTGCAGGTGCCCTTGCAGGTGCCCTTGCAGGTGCTCTTGCTGGTGCTCTTGCTGGTGCCCTTGCTGGTGCCCTTGCTGGTGCCCTTGCAGGTGCCCTTGCAGGTGCTCTTGCTGGTGCCCTTGCAGGTGCCCTTGCAGGTGCTCTTGCTGGTGCCCTTGCTGGTGCCCTTGCTGGTGCCCTTGCAGGTGCCCTTGCAGGTGCCCTTGCTGGTGCCCTTGCTGGTGCCCTTGCTGGTGCCCTTGCAGGTGCCCTTGCAGGTGCCCTTGCAGGTGCCCTTGCTGGTGCCCTTGCTGGTGCCCTTGCAGGTGCCCTTGCAGGTGCCCTTGCAGGTGCCCTTGCTGGTGCCCTTGCTGGTGCCCTTGCTGGTGCCCTTGCAGGTGCTCTTGCTGGTGCCCTTGCTGGTGCCCTTGCTGGTGCCCTTGCAGGTGCTCTTGCTGGTGCCCTTGCTGGTGCCCTTGCTGGTGCCCTTGCTGGTGCCCTTGCAGGTGCCCTTGCAGGTGCTCTTGCAGGTGGGTAAGTTTTGCTGTCACCGTAACACTTGTTTTTCCACAACCTTCTTCATGTGTTGCTGAGGTGGCCGCCAGGGGCGGAGACCCGTGTGTTGCTCTCACTGTGTGGCGGAGGCCAGCTAGTCCTATAGGTTTACCAGGGAGGGAGAGGGACACCCAGGGAGGGAGAGGGACACCCAGGGAGGGAGAGGGACACCCAGGGAGGGAGAGGGACACCTAGGGAGGGAGAGGGACACCCAGGGAGGGAGTGGGACACCCAGGGAGGGAGTGGGACACCCAGGGAGGGAGAGGGACACCCAGGGAGGGAGTGGGACACCCAGAGAGGGAGTGGGACACCCAGGGAGGGAGAGGGACACCCAGGGAGGGAGTGGGACACCCAGGGAGGGAGTGGGACACCCAGGGAGGGAGTGGGACACCCAGGGAAGGAGTGGGACACCCAGGGAGGGAGTGGGACACCCAGGGAGGGAGTGGGACACCCAGGGAGGGAGTGGGACACCCAGGGAGGGAGTGGGACACCCAGGGAGGGAGTGGGACACCCAGGGAGGGAGTGGGACACCCAGGGAGGGAGAGAGAGGGACACCCAGGGAGGGAGAGAGAGGGACACCCAGGGAGGGAGAGAGAGGGACACCCAGGGAGGGAGGGAGTGGGACACCCAGGGAGGGAGAGAGAGGGACACCCAGGGAGGGAGAGAGAGGGACACCCAGGGAGGGAGAGAGAGGGACACCCAGGGAGGGAGAGAGAGGGACACCCAGGGAGGGAGGGAGAGGGACACCCAGGAGGGAGGGAGTGGGACACCCAGGGAGGGAGAGAGAGGGACACCCAGGGAGGGAGAGAGAGGGACACCCAGGGAGGGAGAGAGAGGGACACCCAGGGAGGGAGAGAGAGGGACACCCAGGGAGGGAGAGAGAGGGACACCCAGGGAGGGAGAGAGAGGGACACCCAGGGAGGGAGGGAGTGGGACACCCAGGGAGGGAGTGGGACACCCAGGGAGGGAGAGAGAGGGACACCCAGGGAGAGAGAGAGGGGGACACCCAGGGAGGGAGAGAGAGGGACACCCAGGGAGGGAGAGAGAGGGACACCCAGGGAGGGAGAGAGAGGGACACCCAGGGAGGGAGAGAGAGGGACACCCAGGGAGGGAGAGAGAGGGACACCCAGGGAGGGAGAGAGAGGGACACCCAGGGAGGGAGGGAGAGGGACACCCAGGGAGGGAGGGAGAGGGACACCCAGGGAGGGAGGGAGAGGGACACCCAGGGAGGGAGGGAGAGGGACACCCAGGGAGGGAGTGGGACACCCAGGGAGGGAGAGAGAGGGACACCCAGGGAGAGAGAGGGACACCCAGGGAGTGAGAGGGACACCCAGGGAGTGAGAGGGACACCCAGGGAGTGAGAGGGACACCCAGGGAGGGAGTGGGACACCCAGGTGTGGGAAATTTCTACCCACCATATCTAATAACCATCTAAGAAATGTATAATTTCTATATCATATCTAAATCATATCAAAATCATATCTAAATCGTATCAAAAATCATAAGAATCATTAAAGATTCATTATAGCTTGATCCTGGATGACAATGGCACCATGAACACGTACTCAACAGGGGCCCTTTTGATGCCTACGTGACTTTGTACATGATCTTTCAAGGATCCAGAAGCTTCTAGAAGGACTTCTTAATTAAAAAACTATTGGAACATTGATTCAACATCCGGTAGGATTAAAAATCGAATCCTTAATAAGATTCAGTGGTACTTTCAAATACTACTTATAATCTTTAAATCTTATATCTAATTACAGTACAACCTCGATTCAACGTACCCCGATTCAACGAATCTCCGGCTAGTTCGCACACTTTTCAGGCCGAATTTACTCACCCGGTTCGACGAACAATGGTTCGCCGAAGCGAGGGATGTTCGGATTTGCTTCCGATGTCCAGACAGAGTTCACAGACTGGTGGAAAACTTTCCCATTCTATAACAGATTACAATTAATAATTCTATCATATGACAAGTTGGATCACACAAGTGGATCACACAAGTGGGCCACACAAATGAACCACACATGTGGACCACAAGTGGTCCACAAGCTTACGATTTTGGGACAGAGTTCACAGAGTGGTGGAAAACTTTCTCATTCTATCACAGATTACAATTAATAATTCCTTCATAAGAAGTTGGATCACACAAGTGAACCATATGAACCAAACACCAGCCAAAATGGTCCACACAAACACCAGCCAAAATGGTCCACACAAACACCAGCCAAAATGGTCCACACAAACATCAGCCAGAGTGATCCACACAAGTGAACAACTGAGTTTCCATGATTTTCGTTCACTGATTTGGGGCACACGTATCTTTGTACATTAATTTAAAGGATGAAGCGTGATTACCTAGCTACATGTGGTAAAATCTCCTTATAGACATTTTCTGTGATGAAACAAGATGAGTGAAGGTGGACAGATAAGAGAATACTGTACTGTAAACCTCACTTTACAGTGAGGTTTCACTCACTTTCGTCTGTGTGTCGTCATAGTTCAGTGACCCATGACTTTTGAAAGTTTCATATTAATAAATAATTTCTAAAACCAGTGTTTTAATAGCTTTTTATTATCCTAATTAAACTAAACTAAATAAAACCGAAAATATGCTGTAACATGATAGACATCTGCTCTTTGAGAAATTACTGTATGTTATTGGAACAACTCTAGCGTGAGTGGACGGGTCTAATCCCTGTACACACACCATGCTTGTTTCATCCCGCCCTCCCTCCCTCCCTCCCTCTCCTCCTCTCTCTCTCTCTCTCTCCCTCTATCTCTCTCTCTCTCTCCCCCTCTCTCTCTCTCCCTCTCTCTCTCTCTCTCTCTCTCCCCCTCTCTCTCTCTCTCTCTCTCTCCCTCTCTCTCTCTCTCTCTCTCCCCCTCTCTCTCTCTCCCCCCTCTCTCTCTCTCTCTCTCCCCCTCTCTCTCTCTCTCTCCCCCCCCTCTCTCTCTCTCTCTCTCTCTCTCTCTCTCTCTCTCTCTCTCTCTCCATCCATCCCCCCTCCCTCCCTCCATCCATCCATCCATCCATCCCCTCCATCCATCCATCCATCCCCTCCCTCCATCCATCCATCCATCCATCCCCTCCCTCCATCCATCCATCCCCTCCCTCCCTCCCTCCATCCATCCCCTCCCTCCATCCATCCATCCCCTCCCTCCCTCCCTCCATCCATCCATCCATCCCCTCCCTCCATCCATCCATCCCCTCCATCCATCCATCCATCCCCTCCATCCATCCATCCATCCATCCATCCATCCCCTCCCTCCATCCATCCATCCCCTCCCTCCCACCATCCATCCATCCCCTCCCTCCATCCATCCATCCATCCATCCCCTCCCTCCATCCATCCATCCCCTCCCTCCCTCCATCCATCCATCCATCCCCTCCCTCCATCCATCCATCCATCCATCCCCCCCCCCTCCCTCCCTCCATCCATCCATCCATCCCCTCCCTCCATCCATCCATCCATCCCCTCCCTCCCTCCATCCATCCCCTCCCTCCCTCCATCCATCCATCCATTTATCCCCCCTCCATCCATCCATCCATCCCCTCCCTCCCTCCATCCATCCATCCATCCCCTCCCTCCCTCCATCCATCCATCCATCCCCTCCCTCCATCCATCCAGAATTGAAGAAACAAATCAAGTTAAAAAAAAAAAGTTAACTGGGTCAGAGTTAGGGTTATCAGCGAGTCGGTCCCTTCACCACCACCGACACACCTCCCCCCCCCCACCCCTACAGCCCATACACACACACACACCCTCAAATCATCCATCCCTCCCTCCATCCTACCATCAATCCATCTCCATCCTCTCCTTCCCTGCCTCCCTCCCAAGCTCTGCCTGCCTCCCTCCGTGCCTGTCTCCCTCCGTGCCTGCCTCCCTCCCTGCATCAAGCTCTGCCTGCCCACCTCCCTCCCAACCTCCCACTGATTTGTGGCAGACGTATCTTTGTAAATTAATTTAAAGGCTGAAGCGTGATTAGCTAGCTACATGTCGTAAAATCTCCTTATAGACATTTTCTGTGATAAAACGAGGTGAGTGAGGGTGGACAGATAAGGGAATACTGTTCTGTAAACCTCACTTGGTTTTCCTTCGTCTGTGTCGTTATAGTTCAGTGACCCATGACTGAAAGTTTCAGACTAATAAATCATTTCTAAAACCAATGCTTTAATAGCTTTTTATTATCCTAATTAAACTAAACTAAATAAAACCGAAAATATACTGTAATATGATAGACATCTGCTATTTGAGAAATTATTTGTTATTGGAACAACTCCAGCGTGAGCGAGTGGACGGGTCTAATCCCTGTACACACACACCATGCGTTTCTCGTTTCAATTCGTCGCCACAGTTCAGTGACTACGGCTTCGAAATAATAAAATTAATAAATCATTTAATCAATGGTCATTTAACAGATGATGAGATTATACAAAATGTTACTGGCACTGTTGACATTCCCAGCACCAGCACAGCCGTACCCAGCACCAGCACAGCCGTACCCAGCACCAGCACAGCTGTACCCAGCACCAGCACAGCCGTACCCAGCACCAGCACAGCCGTACCCAGCACCAGCACAGCCGTACCCAGCACCAGCACAGCTGTACCCAGCACCAGCACAGCCGTACCCAGCACCAGCACAGCCGTACCCAGCACCAGCACAGCCGTACCCAGCACCAGCACAGCCGTACCCAGCACCAGCACAGCCGTACCCAGCACCAGCACAGCCGTACCCAGCACCAGCACAGCCGTACCCAGCACCAGCACAGCCGTACCCAGCACCAGCACAGCTGTACCCAGCACCAGCACAGCCGTACCCAGCACCAGCACAGCTGTACCCAGCACCAGCACAAAAGCAGCTGAAGCCAACACAGCAGCAGCGAGCACCAGCAAAGCTGATGCAAACATCTAAAAACATCGTGTGTGAAGTGAACAATTAGAATAAGTGTTAAATTCAAGTGTGTACATAGTGTTAAAATTAAAGTTGCAATAATTCTAATGTACAATAGTTTTCAAGAACTGTATTGTAGTACTCAACATACAGCAAAACCACTTTTAATAATACAGTGCTAACGGCTTAATGCACTGCAGTACCTATTTACTGTAGAGCATTCACAACTTCACAAAACTTCAAGATGGACATAACTCCAACAATAAGGTAAATACATGAATTACAGAATTTTTAGTAGAGTAGTAAAATATAGGTACAGTAAGTAATATGATACAATGCATTTTTATTGTGTACAAGAAAAAAAAAAAGACACTGACGCAAACGCCTCTTGAAGGTCACCTCTTGCAACGAATCCAACGCTCCAACGAACTGGGGGTGGTCCCATATAGTACGTTGAATCGAGGTTGTACTGTATATTATAATCACATCTTATCTTAATCATAAGTCTAGACTGTAAAAATAATCAATCAATATTCATTGCAAGCTACCTCTCAAGGGAGAGGGGGAAGGCTCTCGGGGGGCGAGAAGCGCCCACGACGATGCCTCGAGGCACTCCGCGTTTGTTTACAAATGAGTGAACAAGTGACTGATCCTTAGCGAACATTACCAGCTCAAGGACTCCTTATCTAATATTTTTTATCGCCAGTGAATACTCTCTAGAACTGGGGGAGTACCTGGACAATATCTACAAGGAAAATCCTAGAACATTCATAAAATAGAGTGTATAGTGGAGATCAGTGACACGGTTTCCTCCACCTTCATTCATAAACTTTTATCTCGAATCATTCTTCTGCAACTGCAGGATAATCACGTAGCAACGCTACCAGATCATCATACAGCAACGCTGTAGCAAAATATCGTGCCTAAACTCAACAAGAGAGTTAATCAGTCTGGCAAACTTGTCAGACAGGCACCCCGACTGGCAGAGAAGTATATTGAAGGTTATTTGGTATATGATTGGCCAATTGTATGCTTGTGTAGCTTTAATATCCTATAAATCTGTCTGTTGGTTAAAAAGCGAGGCTAAGCCTCACATATCGGTACGTTTATTAAAATTGTAGTGTAGCTGTGAATCTTATCCAAGCACTGAACCTCATGAGTGTCCATTCTGTCAGAAAAGAATTCAGCCTCAATAAGTAAAAACCTCACAAGTGTCCACAGTCTTGGAAGAGATTCAGTCAAGCTAACTGTATAAACTGAATATGTCTGCATATATATTTGAATATATAAATTAAGTTATCAATAGCTTGCTTAGTTATTTATAAGTTATCATATAAGTTCATTTAATTGAATATAATTTCTAGTACTAAGTTAATAGTATTAAGACTACATTTAAGGTCATTTATTATACTTTTACAATTTAATTTGTTGTTTATAGTATAAGTACATATTGGCTGTTAAGTTATGGTACTAGGTTAGACTATGTATGTTTAAATCTCTGATTTAAACAGAGCCAGTGTTCAGTCAGATAACTGAATTTATCAAATCTTATCCTTGTATAAAATACAAGCTGATGTGAGATCCCTGTCTACAGGTGGATTGGAACTTCTATCAACTAAGTCATTCACCCCACCTGTCCCTTACAGCCCACAATCTGTCATTAGGAAAAGAGGATTTAGGATTTACAACCCTAGCTAGAGATTTTAGTTGAATTAATTTGCAGACAGTAAATTTTTAATTTAGTTCAGTACAAGTCCCTGGTAGTCTCCTCTTATATCAATCCCAGCAGGTTTTTCCCACATTAATGGTCCTTCGAACCGGATAATAATGGTCTTTTGTACCTAGATATTTATGATCATTCGTTTACCGAATATTTCAATGCCAAATACATAAGAAACTTCTTGATTTTGCATTGGAATAATTCTTACATATTCTAGCCTAACCTAGCTATCAGCCAATATTTATCATAGCTATATATCTAAGTAAACAAATTGTTTGCAGTGGCTTAAGCCACCATATCCATTAACTAGTAAGCATTCATAACAAACTGATACTGTTTTGTGTTAAGAAACCACAGTACTTAAGTATATCAGTGTCACAGACACAACTGCATCTTAATCATAAATACCAATTACCTACCTCATTGTGGTAACATTACATGTATATTTAAGTGTATTATCTAGCATTATCTCTAATCTACTGATTTTCAGAGCTGCTCATTACATAATATTCTTTAAAAAAGTGTTATCATCACTGTAAGAGCATTCATTACAATCTAACCATAATCAACTGTACAAACCCTATATTACAGGTAAAACCAGTAGACATTCTACTGTATTTTATCTAACAATTATTATGGTAACAGACTTTGTAATAACTTTGCAAAAATAGTGCCATTTACTATTTTTAAAAAATTATTACAAGATTTACCAACTTGGTGCATTCGTGCATTCGGGTCACAAATCAAATTATTACAGTACTTTTGATAATTGAACACCTGCTACAACCAGATTCCAGGGAGGAAATGAAGGACGATCTTTGGAATCATTACCTAAGTAGACAGGAAAGCTCATTTATCAAAATACATTAACATCATACATATTTATCAGAAAAAAGAGAAAAATCTCGGAATCTCAGAAACTCGGAAAAGGTCAAAATGACTAACAGTATTCCACCTGCAACTGAAACAGAAAAGAAAAGGACACAAAGTGTCTAAAAAAATCACTTGAATCTACAGCCTACAGACCATTTAAATCAGGTGATAGACAAATGTCATCATCACTTGGCTACAATAGTCTACAATTGGGGATTAAGACCAATCTTAATCTCACATCACAATCTGAAAGGCTAACAACACATTGACAATGTCAATACAAATATTATCATCCATCTAAGATAACTATCTTAATCCAAGAATAAAGTCTTGATCACTTAATTTCGTGCTTTCACTGGAGTGAAAGCAGCCTTAGAAAATCTGAAGTTAATCAAGCATCTCAAAGAGACTTACTTAAGAGAAAAGGCAAAGCCGAGAAAAAAAAAAGAAAAAGCAAAATGCTTCATCACATCATGAATAATGTAGATACACATTATTACAGATACAATTCATCCTTTAAGGAAATCCTTGGAGGAGTACAAGTGTTACATGCTTGTATCACCTACTTGCATGTAATTACTTACCTACAAGTTTTACATACTTGTAACAACATCTTATCACAAAGCCAAATCTTTGATGGACTTCGAGCTTACGTACAAAGATTACGAAGCCGAGGAAAACTTAGATCTCAAGAAAAAATCCCCAAAGGTGAATCCACGGACAAAAATAAAAATGTCCAGAATGGCAGTCAAAAATCAAGGCAACAAAACTCCTCTTCTGCAAAGTGGAAACAGAATAATGTTGGCTCTTATGCTATATCCCCCACAGTTAACAGAACTGTAGGAAACCAAGCTCCTAAGACAGATAAGACAAAAGGAGCTACAAGTGCCCCAAAATGTTTATTCTGTCAAGAAGCACATACCATTTATCAATGCACAGTTTATGTAGGCCGTGCCAGTCGAATCGATCGACTGAAATCTCTGAACAGGTGCATCCGTTGTCTACGGAAGCACGATACAAGTGAGTGTATCACTCAATTGCAGAACTGCCAATATTGTCATAAAAGTGTACATCACACAGCACTCTGTGGTGATATTAACACTCAATCCAGATCACAGACTTCCAATAATCAACCTGCATCTCAGGCAAAGCCCAAAGATGATAATACCACAACAGCCGTACAATTCTGTACAGTAATGAGCAATGTCAACGACTTGGATACAGAAATTGTTACAGCAGCCATATTGCCTACTGCACAGCTAGAACTATGCAATCAAGGAATTTGTATTCCAACTAGAGGCTTTTTTGATCAAGGGTCACAGAAAACCTTTATCAGTAAAAAGATGGCAGAAGATTTACAACTTAAATCTTCAAAGCAAGTATCTACATCTATATCAGGGTTTTTTACTAATTCTGGTCGTAGAACCTTTCCAGTAGTAAAACTCAATGTCTGTCTAGGTACATCCCAAAGGACAGTAGAAGCCATAGTAGTTGATAAAATTCCTACTGAAATGGAAGTGACTGGTCTGACAGCAACTATTAAATTCCTAAAAGAAGAAGGAATCCAATTAGCAGATCCTCTACTCGATTCTGACTACATAGGGGATATCGGAATCCTGATTGGAGCTGACTACTATCATCGATTCATTCTGGGATCAGAAGAATCTATGGGTATGAATATACTCAAATCAGCAGGAGGCATATTGATGACAGGACCTATACTAGATCTTGAACCTTCAACTCCTGAAAAATCACATTATACAGAAACTGTAATAGTGGCATGACTAGGCAAAGAACAGTCACCACTTAAAATCCCCCACATGATTGATGATGGATTGAAATCTGTACATCAATTGTGGGAACTTGATGCCATAGGAATAATTCCTGAACAACCAAGTCCTGATGATGTCTGTGCATATAATCAATACTTAGAAACTGTACAGTACTATGATGGACAGTACTGGGTAAGGCTACCATGGAAAATCAACCATAAAACCTTACCTACCAATTATCACATGGCTTATAGTCAATTTAAATCGCAACTAGCAAAGCTAAGAAAAAGGCCTGAGCATTTAAAACTCTATCATGAGATTATTGCTCAACAATTAAAGAATAAATTCATCGAAGTCGTGAAACATGACAATACGCAAACAGGCCATTTTTTACCTCACATGGCTGTAATGAGAGAATCAAAAACGACTCCTTTACGGATAGTTTTTAATTGTAGCTCTAAATCTGGACCCCAAGGAACCAGTCTAAATGATTGTTTACAAACAGGTCCAAGTCTAACTCAGAAATTGTATGACATACTGTTGAAGTTTAGACTTAACAAATATGCGTATTCAGCAGATATAAGTAAGGCCTTTCTCAGAGTTGGCTTGCAGGAAGAAGATAGAGACTTCACTAAGTTTCTATGGGTAGAGAACCCAGAAGATGTCAATAGTCCTGTAGTGACTTTCAGATTCTCTTCAGTTCTTTTCGGCGCGACAAGCAGTCCATTTCTATTGCAAGCAACTCTAGATACTCATCTGAAGAAATCATCAAGTCCCTGTAAGACTGAAATCAGTCAAAATCTATATGTAGATAATTTTCAAGGGACAGTTAACAGTACTACTGAACTGTTACAATTATATCAAGAGGCCAACAAGGAGCTACAAGGTGCCAACATGCCACTACAATCTTGGGCCTCTAATAATGCAACATTGAATAATCAAATAGCAAGAGATTACCCTGAATATCACGTACCAGAATCACAAAAGGTGTTAGGTATGGATTGGGATTTAATCTCGGACACAATATCGATCAAATCTGTGCCAGTAAATTACAACATCACTACAAAAAGGGATTTGCTTTCACAAGTTAGCAAAGTATTCGACCCACTTGGTCTACTAAATCCTTTGACTATCAAGTGGCGTTTATTAGTGCAAGAAACATGGAAAGCTAAGGTTGGTTGGGATGATCCACTACCAATCCAGTTACAAAAAGCTTGGATGGAAGTGGCTCAAGAACAAACTTTAGTTGAAAAGATAATCTTTCCGAGACACATAGTCGAGGAAAATGAAGAAGTATCACTACATGTATTCGCAGACTCGTCAGCCAAAGCTTTTGGAGCTTGTGCTTACTTAGTGACTTCTAATCAATCATATCTTATCACCTCTAAGGCCAGAGTCGCTCCATTAAAAAAGAGGACTTTGCCTCAGATGGAACTAACAGCACTGCTAACTGGTACACGCTTAGCTGTGCATATCAAACAAGTCTTGTCTACCATGAACATCAAGGATGTCATCATATGGTCTGACAATGAAGCTGTCTTACAATGGGTACGAAACGACAACTGTCCAACTCCATATGTAAAAAATCGCGTCTCGGAAATTAAAGAAATTTCCGCAGGCTTTCAATTGTTGCATGTACCAACAAAGGATAATCCAGCTGATCTCTTATCAAGAGGTATGACATTTAAACAGTTTGCAAAGGCAGATATTTGGTTTCATGGGCCTCGATGGTTAGTGAATGGTAGTTGGCCTGAACAAAAGCCACACGTCATTACGACACAGACCATAACTACCACCAGGCAGCAAGCTCAAATATCAGTCTTGGATTGTACTCGTTACTCCTCGCTCATCAAATTAATCAATGTAACACAGAACGTGTTTCATTATCTCAGGAAAAAAGGTATAAAATACACTTTTCCAGATGCACTTATCTATTGGGTAAGACAAGCCCAGAGAGAAACTTATGGGAATAACTATGAAAATCTTCCGCATAAGTTAAAACACAATCTCGGTCTGTGGATAGACCAAGAAAATCACAACATTCTGCGTTGTGGAGGGAGACTTAAACACGCAGATATCAATCTAGATACGGTGCATCCATGGCTTTTACCAAAAAATCATTGGATCACAAGGTTGATTGTGTTGCATACACATCAACAAATCATCAAACATGGAGGAGTGTTAGACACACTCACACAAATCAGACAGCAGTACTGGATTCCTCAGGGAAGACAGTCAGTCAAATCAATCTTGAAGAATTGCATGATATGCCGAAGGTACGATGCAAAAACTTGCTCTTATCCAGGGCCACCACCCCTGCCAAAGGAACGAGTGGTCCATCTACAACCTTTCGAAACGACAGGAGTAGATTATACAGGAGCAATATATCTAACAGGGACTGCAGATAAGCAACCTATCAAGGCATACATCTGTCTGTTCACCTGTGCTACCACCAGGGCAGTACATCTAGAGGTAACACCCGATATGACTGCTCAATCATTTATTCAAGCTTTCCGCAGATTCGCAGCACGCCGATCATGCCCTAAGCTGATGATTTCAGATAACGGAGCAAACTTGGTAGCTGGAGAAGCATGTCTACGGGAAATCTGTTCCCATCCTGCAGTTACTTCCACACTGGAACAGCGTCATTGCAGATGGAAATTTATCCCTCCGAGAGCCCCATGGCACGGAGGATTTTATGAACGGTTAATAGGAACTGTAAAAAGATCCTTGAGAAAATCTCTACACCGTCAGAAAATCAATCTTCAAGAGCTCCAGACAGTAATCACGGAAATAGAATCAAGGGTGAATAACCGGCCGTTGACTTACTTGTCTGAGGATCCTACTCAACATGAGCCGTTAAGTCCTGCCCACCTAATGTATGGAAGACTTCTGACTCCAGTACCATCTCTAGTGGATGATGAGATCAGAGATCCCTCATATGTGGGTCAGAGCGAGTTGGTTCAGGGGTATAAGCATCTGTCCAGCATAATCCAAAAATGGAATGATGTTTGGACAAAAGAATATCTTACATCTCTACGAGAACATCACTATGGGGCCAATGTCCCACATAATATATCTAATCTCCAATCTGGCGATATTGTCTTGGTAGACAGTGATGGCCCTAGGGCTGACTGGCCATTAGGTAAAGTTGTCTCAGTCCATCCAGATAGTCAGGGGATTTTGAGAATAGTCAAAATCCTGTCTAAAGGAACAACTTCCCTGAAGACATTGGACAAACTCATCCATATGGAATCAGTGAGCCAGCTGCAGTTAGATCCTGAGAGACCTCAAGACACTCTAACTCCACAAGACCCACAGACTCCTAACAGACACAATCGTCCACAACGGACAGCAGCAGAAAAGTGCAAGCAAAATCTGCACTTGTATTATCAATCCAATGGAGAGTAAATAAATACATATGGTTACTATTGTCCTAAGTATTGGACTCTGTGCCAGTTCTCTCCCTCTGGAAGATGTGGGAAATTTCTACCCACCATATCTAATAACCATCTAAGAAATGTATAATTTCTATATCATATCTAAATCATATCAAAATCATATCTAAATCGTATCAAAAATCATAAGAATCATTAAAGATTCATTATAGCTTGATCCTGGATGACAATGGCACCATGAACACGTACTCAACAGGGGCCCTTTTGATGCCTACGTGACTTTGTACATGATCTTTCAAGGATCCAGAAGCTTCTAGAAGGACTTCTTAATTAAAAAACTATTGGAACATTGATTCAACATCCGGTAGGATTAAAAATCGAATCCTTAATAAGATTCAGTGGTACTTTCAAATACTACTTATAATCTTTAAATCTTATATCTAATTATATTATAATCACATCTTATCTTAATCATAAGTCTAGACTGTAAAAATAATCAATCAATATTCATTGCAAGCTACCTCTCAAGGGAGAGGGGGAAGGCTCTCGGGGGGCGAGAAGCGCCCACGACGATGCCTCGAGGCACTCCGCGTTTGTTTACAAATGAGTGAACAAGTGACTGATCCTTAGCGAACATTACCAGCTCAAGGACTCCTTATCTAATATTTTTTATCGCCAGTGAATACTCTCTAGAACTGGGGGAGTACCTGGACAATATCTACAAGGAAAATCCTAGAACATTCATAAAATAGAGTGTATAGTGGAGATCAGTGACACGGTTTCCTCCACCTTCATTCATAAACTTTTATCTCGAATCATTCTTCTGCAACTGCAGGATAATCACGTAGCAACGCTACCAGATCATCATACAGCAACGCTGTAGCAAAATATCGTGCCTAAACTCAACAAGAGAGTTAATCAGTCTGGCAAACTTGTCAGACAGGCACCCCGACTGGCAGAGAAGTATATTGAAGGTTATTTGGTATATGATTGGCCAATTGTATGCTTGTGTAGCTTTAATATCCTATAAATCTGTCTGTTGGTTAAAAAGCGAGGCTAAGCCTCACATATCGGTACGTTTATTAAAATTGTAGTGTAGCTGTGAATCTTATCCAAGCACTGAACCTCATGAGTGTCCATTCTGTCAGAAAAGAATTCAGCCTCAATAAGTAAAAACCTCACAAGTGTCCACAGTCTTGGAAGAGATTCAGTCAAGCTAACTGTATAAACTGAATATGTCTGCATATATATTTGAATATATAAATTAAGTTATCAATAGCTTGCTTAGTTATTTATAAGTTATCATATAAGTTCATTTAATTGAATATAATTTCTAGTACTAAGTTAATAGTATTAAGACTACATTTAAGGTCATTTATTATACTTTTACAATTTAATTTGTTGTTTATAGTATAAGTACATATTGGCTGTTAAGTTATGGTACTAGGTTAGACTATGTATGTTTAAATCTCTGATTTAAACAGAGCCAGTGTTCAGTCAGATAACTGAATTTATCAAATCTTATCCTTGTATAAAATACAAGCTGATGTGAGATCCCTGTCTACAGGTGGATTGGAACTTCTATCAACTAAGTCATTCACCCCACCTGTCCCTTACAGCCCACAATCTGTCATTAGGAAAAGAGGATTTAGGATTTACAACCCTAGCTAGAGATTTTAGTTGAATTAATTTGCAGACAGTAAATTTTTAATTTAGTTCAGTACAAGTCCCTGGTAGTCTCCTCTTATATCAATCCCAGCAGGTTTTTCCCACACCAGGGATGGAGTGGGACACCCAGGGAGGGAGAGAGAGGGACACCCAGGGAGAGAGAGGGACACCCAGGGAGTGAGAGGGACACCCAGGGAGGGAGCGGGACACCCAGGGAGGGAGCTCTCCAAATGTACTCTCTAGAAAGGAGACGAGAGAGATACCAAATAATATACACCTGGAAAATACTGGAGGGTCAGGTCCCAAATCTACACAGTAAAATAGCAACGTACTGGAGTGAACGATATGGAAGAAAATGCAAGATTGAACCTGTGAAGAGCAGAGGTGCCATAGGCACAATCAGAGAGCACTGTATAAACATCAGGGGTCCGCGGTTGTTCAACGTCCTCCCAGCGAGCATAAGAAATATTGCCGGAACAACCGTGGACATCTTCAAGAGAAAACTGGACGGTTTTCTAAGAGAAGTTCCGGATCAGCCGGGCTGTGGTGGGTACGTGGCCCTGCGGGCCGCTCCAAGCAACAGCCTGGTGGACCAAACTCTCACAAGTCGAGCCTGGCCTCGGGCCGGGCTTGGGGAGTAGAAGAACTCCCAGAACCCCATCAACCAGGTATCAACCAGGAGTGGGACACCCAGGGAGGGAGTGGGACACCCAGGGAGAGAGTGGGACACCCAGGGAGGGAGTGGGACACCCAGAGAGGGAGTGGGACACCCAGAGAGGGAGTGGGACACCCAGAGAGGGAGTGGGACACCCAGGGAGGGGGAGAGAGGGACACCCAGGGAGTGAGAGGGACACCCAGGGAGGGAGTGGGGCACCCAGGGAGGGAGTGGGGCACCCAGGGAGGGAGTGGGGCACCCAGGGAGGGAGTGGGGCACCCAGGGAGGGAGTGGGGCACCCAGGGAGGGAGTGGGGCACCCAGGGAGGGAGTGGGGCACCCAGGGAGGGAGTGGGGCACCCAGGGAGGGAGTGGGGCACCCAGGGAGGGAGTGGGACACCCAGGGAGGGAGTGGGACACCCAGGGAGGGAGTGGGACACCCAGGGAGGGAGTGGGACACCCAGGGAGGGAGTGGGACACCCAGGGAGGGAGTGGGACACCCAGGGAGGGAGTGGGACACCCAGGGAGGGAGTGGGACACCCAGGGAGGGAGTGGGACACCCAGGGAGGGAGTGGGACACCCAGGGAGGGAGTGGGACACCCAGGGAGGGAGTGGGACACCCAGGGAGGGAGTGGGACACCCAGGGAGGGAGTGGGACACCCAGGGAGGGAGTGGGACACCCAGGGAGGGAGTGGGACACCCAGGGAGGGAGTGGGACACCCAGGGAGGGAGTGGGACACCCAGGGAGGGAGTGGGACACCCAGGGTGGGAGGGAGAGGGACACCCAGGGAGGGAGAGGGACACCCAGGGAGGGAGGGACCCACTGAGGGAGACATTGATCGTGTGAAGGCCAGTGGTGACCCCAGGGTGACCTTGGCTACAGCACTGGTGCAGCAGTGTGTAGTCCTAATGAATGAACGTGTTATAACACGGTCAGCCCGTCCTCATAAACAAAGACCCAAAGTCCATTCCATCCACCCGCCAAACCCCCTGTTTATGAATGAGAAACGGTTTACACACGACTCACAACTGCTGACATTCGAACATATCCGGAACAAGTGTTTCACTGACGAATTTTGTTCGAATCACAACGCTATAAATGCTTCACCCATTATTTGTACTACAAATAATCGCCAAGAGAACCTAAATACCTAACCTAACCTATCCTATGCCTATATATGCACAATATGCTAATATAATATTAATTTATACTTGAGAAAATTCCCGTTTTGAATGAACAGATTGAAGAAATCGAGCGGAAATTGAAACACTCATATGAAACTGAAGAAAGGCAGTTAGAACAGAAAGCAATTCAGGAAATAAAGAAAAATCCAAAATATTTCTTCTCATATGCGAAATCAAAAGCAAAAACCACTGCCAGTATTGGACCTATTCGTACAAGTGAAGGTTCATACACGGAGGATGACAAAGAAATTAGTGAAATCCTAAAAAAGCAGTATGAGGACATGTTTAGCACTCCAATAAACAACATGAAGGTGGAAGATCGAGACAATTTCTTTATGCGGGATATTCAAACCCCTGTAAATATAACTGATATCAACACGAGCGCACTAAATTTTGAAAGAGAAATTGAAAACATGCCCATGCACTCGGCCCCAGGTCCAGACTCATGGAATTCAATATTTATAAAGAAATGCAAAGTGCCGGTAGCACAGGCACTCAGTATAGTGTGGAGGAAGAGCTTGGACACGGGGGAGATACCAGATGCACTTAAAGTAGCAGACATAGCCCCTCTACACAAGGGAGGGAGCAAAGCATTGGCAAAGAATTATAGACCAGTTGCACTAACATCGCACATCATAAAAGTATTTGAGAGAGTGATTAGGAGTCGGGTCACTAATTTTATGGAGACCAATGACCTTGACAACTCAGGCCAACATGGATTTCGAGTGGGAAGATCGTGCCTCTCACAGCTACTTGAGCACTACGACAAAGTCACTGAGGCATTAGAAGAAAAACAGAATGCTGATGCGATATACACGGACTTCGCAAAGGCTTTCGATAAATGTGACCATGGCGTGATAGCACACAAAATGAAGTCAATGGGAATAACCGGTAAAGTAGGACACTGGATACTCAGTTTTCTGTCAAACAGGACTCAGCGAGTAACGGTCAACCATATAAAATCTAGTCCAAGTGCAGTTAAAAGCTCTGTACCTCAGGGTACAGTCCTTGCACCGCTGATTTTCCTTATTCTCATATCAGATATAGACAAAAATACAAGTCACAGCTTCGTATCATCCTTTGCAGATGACACAAAAATCAGTATGAAAATTACCTCGGCTGAAGACATTGAAAAACTTCAAGCTGATATTAATAAAGTTTCCGACTGGGCATCAGAAAATAACATGTTGTTTAACAGTGATAAATTCCAGGTACTAAGGTACGGTAAAAATGAGGACCTTAAACATAATACAGAGTACAAAACACAATCAAATGTACCCATAGTAGGAAAACAGCATGTAAAGGATTTGGGAATAATAATGTCTGACGACCTAACGTTTAAGGAGCATAACCAAGCAAATATTGCGACAGCCAGAAAAATGATAGGATGGATTACGAGAACTTTCAAATCCAGGGATCCCATCACAATGGTTGTACTCTTCAAGTCACTTGTGTTGTCCCGTCTTAAGTACTGCTCAGTACTCACTTTCCCCTTCAGAGCAGGAGAGATTGCTGAAATAGAGGGAATACAGAGAACATATACGGCACGCATAGACGCAATAAAGCACCTAAATTATTGGGATCGTCTCAAAGCCCTCCAAATGTACTCACTAGAAAGAAGACGAGAGAGATATCAAATAATATACACCTGGAAGATACTGGAGGGCCAAGTACCAAATCTACACAGTAAAATAACAACGTGCTGGAGTGAACGATATGGAAGAAAATGTAGAATAGAACCAGTGAAGAGCAGAGGTGCCATAGGCACAATCAGAAAACACTGTATAAACATCAGAGGTCCGCGGTTGTTCAACGTCCTCCCAGCAAGCATAAGAAATATTGCCGGAACAACCGTGGACATTTTCAAGAGGAAACTAGATTTATTCCTCCAAGGAGTGCCGGACCAACCGGGCTGTGGTGGGTATGTGGGCCTGCGGGCCGCTCCAAGCAACAGCCTAGTGGACCAAACTCTCACAAGTCAAGCCTGGCCTCGGGCCGGGCTTGGGGAGTAGAAGAACGCCCAGAACCCCATCAACCAGGTAGCAACCAGCATATTAAAATTTATGAATGCGTCTGTGGGGTCGACCGCTGAATGTAATGGACTTGAGTCGAGGACGGGTTTCTCATTCATAAAGCAACCCGTCCTCGACTCAAGTCCATTACATTCAGCGGTCAACCCCTTAGACGCATTTATCAATTTTAACGTGCTGTTCATTCAAAACGGGAATTTTCGCAAGTATAAATTAATATTATAATATATTAGCATATTGTGTATATATAGGCATAGGATAGGTTAGGTTAGGTGTTTAGGTTCTGTTGGCGATTATTTGTATTTGTAGTACGTGGGTGAAGCATTTATAGCGTTGTGATTCAAACAAAATTCGTCAGTGAAGCACTTGTTCCGGATATGTTCGAACGTCAGCAGTTGAGAGTCGTGTGTAAACCGCTTTTCATTCATAAACAGCTGGGGTTTGGCGGGTGGATGGAATCACTTTTGGATTTTTGTTTGGAGGACGGGCTGCATAAAGAGCTGGGGTTTGGCGGGTGGATGGAATTGACTTTGGGTCTTTGTTTCGAGGACGGGCTGCTTTGGGGTCGTCTCCTGGATAGAATGGTCTTGGTCTGAGGATGGGTTGAAAAAGGGTGTGGGCCGGATGACAACATGGTGTGGACCAGGTGACAACATGGTGTGGGCTGGGTGACAACATGGTGTGGGCTGGGTGACAACATGGTGTGGGCTGGGTGACAACATGGTGGGGGTCGGGTGACAACATGGTGGGGGTCGGGTATGAGGTTGATAACATTGCAGGTGAGGGCGGCGTATGTGTACATATATATTATTATTATTGTCAAGCACATTTACAATATAGGATAATGTATTGTCAATATTTAAGAATGTCTGACCGAGGGTGGAGGAGGTAGGAGCGTGTGTCTAAGAGTGTGTTGTCTCCCACAGACTGATGGGAGCGCCAGCTTCCTGCGGGCGGCGCGGGCCGGCAACTTGGAGAAGGTTCTGGAGTTTCTCAAGACCAACACCGACATCGACACCTGCAACGCCGTGAGTACCTCGCTTCTTCATCCCCAAGTCAAGTTTATTTGGATTAGAATTTGCTTTTATTAATTTATTTATAGTTGAGTGCAGTGGGTTACATTTTTAAAATGTTTGAGTAGCTGGAATACTTTTTGCACCTGTTGCATTTTATATTTTCTGATTGTATACGGAAACTGGCCTGTCGTCTTGATAACAAATTCAGTGCCCAAGATGCCCAAGACTGGACTACAAATCATTATCAAGCACACACATTCTACACCCCTCCAACTACACACACACACTACCACACTCCCGAGTACTACTACCAAAACTGGACAAACCATTGTCAGACCAGCACACCCTGGGTCAGGGTAGAGAGGAGGGAGAACTACCAAAACCTTCCAGAAGTGACACACACAAGGCACAATCATTCATATTTGCAAACATACAAGGCCGCCTAAAGTCAAAATCAAGAAATAAAGTAAAGTTCATAAATGGCCTCCTATTGGAGTCAAACTCAATATTTGGGGCATTCACGGACACTCATACGAAAGATTACATGGAGAGTGAAATCTCGATTTCAAATTATAATTTATATAGATGTAAAAAAATAAATAAATATAGACCTTGCAACCATTCAATGGGAGACGGTCTTAAGCGACAAAACTCCCACACAGGGAATAGCTCAACTGACAGCTGAAGCTTACAAGGTCTGCTTGAAGCACGTGCCTGTGAGGAGGGGCAGAAAGAGGACCACTCTAGACAGAGAACGCAGACGACTGTACAGGAGAAGGAAAAACATAACGGAAATGCTTAAGCAGACACGACTATCACAAGAAAGGAAAATAAACCTAAACAAAGAGATCGAAGAAATAGAGCAAACATCGAAGCGATCATATGAATCTGAGGAAATGGAATTGGAACAGAAAGCTATACAAAAGATAAAGACAATTCCAAAATATTTTTTCACATCTGCAAAATCAATAACCTCTGTCAATATTGGTCCTTTAAATACATCAGAAGGAACGTACATAGAGGACAACAAAGAAATTAGTGAGATTCTAAGAAGCCAGTATGAGGCTATGTTTAGCACACCAATAAACAACATGAAAGTTGATGACCCAGACAGCTTCTTTATGAATGACACCCAAGCTGCAGATAATATAACGGATATTACCACGAACTCCAAAAACTTTGAAAGAGAAATTGACAAAATGCCCATACACTCAGCCCCTGGGCCTGACTCGTGGAATTTAATATTCACAAAGAAATGTAAAGTAGCATGAGTGCTCAGTGTAATATGGAGAGAGCCTGGATACAGAGGAGACACCAGCAACACTTAAATCTGCAGATATAGCTCCTCTTCACAATGGGGGTAGTAAAGCTTTGGCAAAAAATTATAGACCAGTTACACTAACAGCACACACAAGTTTTTGAAAGAGTGATTAGGAATCAAATTTTTGGTTTTATGGAAAATAATGAGCTTCACAACCCAGGCAATATTTGGTATTTGAGCAATACCAAACCTAAAAAGAAAATATCAGTTGCCCTAATGTTGGGCACATGGAACGTCAGGACACTGACACCAGGTTTCTCTGATGATATGCAAGAAATCAACGATGCCCAAAAAACAGCAATCATCGATACGGAGCTGAGCAAACTGCAGATGGATATTGTTGCTCTCCAAGAGACCAGGCTTCCAGGATCAGGACCTGTGAGAGAGAGGGCCTTCTCTTTTTTCTGGCAAGGAAAACCTCCAGATGAGACCAGAGAACATGGTGTGGGATTTGCTGTCAGGAATGCACTGTTGGGACACATTATGCCACTATAATGTGGCATGTTATGTATTCCTGCTGAGACCTTGAAGTGCTGCAGAGGTAACCTGCTCATGGAGCTGTATGAACTTCTCTGCCTCTGCTGGGAAGAAGGAGAGGTGCCACAGGACACGAGGGACGCCAACATCGTCACGCTGTATATGAATAAAGGTGACAGGGGCGATGGCAACAATTTCCGTGGCATCTTCCTCAGTATTGTTGGAAAGATGTTTGCTCGAGTCACATTGAAGAGGCTCCAAGTACTTGCAGAGAGAGTCTATCAAGAATCACAATGCGGATTCCGAGCTAATAGGTCCACCATTGACATGGACTTTTCCCTTGCAGCTGCAGGAGAAATGCAGGGAACAGAAACAGCCACTCTTCGTAGCCTTCATAGATCTGACGAAGGCCTTCGACCTCATCAGCAGAGATAGCCTGTTAAAGATCCTCCCCAAGATCGGATGCCCACCCAGGCTCCTCAGCAACATCAAATCCTTCCACGAGAACATGAAGGGCACTGTGGTCTTTGACGGCCTAACATCAGATACCTTCAACATCCAGGAGGAGTACAGCAGGGCTGTGTTTTTGCTCCAACCCTATTCAGGATTTTCTTTGAAGTTATGCTGTGGCACGCCTTCGGATCTGCCACGGAAGGCATCTACCTCTGGACCAGGTCCGATGGAGAGCTCTTCAACATCACCAGGTTGAGAGCCAAGAGAAGGTTCGGTTGAGGTGTCTGCGCGACTTCCTTTTTTTGCTAACGACGCAGCAGTCACCGCCCACTCAGCCGAGGTCTCATGACCTGCTTCAGCGAGGCCTGTCAAGCTTTCGGACTCGCCATCAGCCTGAAGAAAACACATGTTATGGGACAAGGAGTGGACTCCCCACCTGACATTTGCTTCTCCAATTACAATCTAGAAATCATTCACGACTTCGTGTATCTGGGCTCCACAATCTCTGACTTCCTCGCTCTCAATACAGAGCTAAACAAACGTATTGGTAAGTCATCTACAATCATGTCCAGACTGACAAAGATAGTGTGGGCCAACAATAAGCTGACTGGGTGTACAAAGATCCAGGCTTACAGAGCCTGTGTCCTGAGCACTCCAATATGGCAGCAAGTCTTGGACACTTCGCGCCAGCCAGGAAAGATGGCTGAACGCCTACCACATGCGCTGCCTCCGACTCATCTTGGACGTCACCTGGTAGGACAAGGTGACAAATAACAATGTCCTGGGAAGAGCAAGAATCACCAGCATGTACACAATGTTGAGGCCGAGACGAATGCGCTGGCTCCAGCACGTGGTGCGAATGGGCGACAACAGGATCCCCAAGGATCTCCTGTATGGACAGCTGATGCAGGGAAAGCGTTTGCAGGCAAACCCCAGCTGCGGTACAAAGACGTATGCAACAGGGACCTAAAAGCCATGGACGTCGATCTTTCTACATGGGAATCACTGGCCGCAGACCGATTAACCTGGAGGCAGTCTGTTCAGAAAGGTCTCTCCAGGTTCGAGGAGTCACTTGCCAAGAAAACGGAGGCAAACAGACAGAGGAGGATAGCCAGGACGACAGACCAGAATCACACTTCCTTTGTGCTCAGTGTGGGATGGACTGCCATTCTCGGACTGGCCTCATCAGTCACACCAGACGCTGTACCAGAATTGACAACCAGAGCGCAACTCAATAGTCTCCCGAGACTGAAGGATGCTTACTACTACTGGAGTGAACGATATGGAAGAAAATGCAGAATAGAACCAGTGAAGATCAGGGGTGCCATAGACACAATCAGAGAACACTGTATAAACGTCAGAGGTCCGCGGTTGTTCAACATCCTCCCATCGAGCATAAGAAATATTGTGGGAACAACCGTGGACATCTTCAAGAGAAGACTAGATAGTTTTTTTCTATAGAGCCGGACCAACCTGGCTCTGGTGGGTATGTGGGCCTGCCGGGGCCGCTCCAAGCAACAGCTTGGTGCTTGGAGCTTTCACAAGCCAAGCTTTCACAAGTCAAGCCTGGCCTCGGGCCAGGCTTGGGGAGTAGAACAACTCCCAGAACCCCATCAAGCAGTACTTTGGGAGTAGACGAACTCCCGGAACCCCATCAAGCAATACCATAT
This sequence comes from Procambarus clarkii, assembly GCF_040958095.1. Taxonomy (NCBI): domain Eukaryota; kingdom Metazoa; phylum Arthropoda; class Malacostraca; order Decapoda; family Cambaridae; genus Procambarus; species Procambarus clarkii. The sequence goes on from NC_091171.1 coordinate 8,587,963, forward strand.
CATATTATTTTCTTCGTTAACGCGCACCATTATGTTTGGCAAGATGCACACTTCTCCTTTTTCTTCAGGGTAGTGGGTACCCTTCAGTTGAGTAGCGTACTTAAACAGAACACTACAGTTTCTTCCTTTCCACAAGTAGTATCTGTGGTTTAACAATACCTTACTGGTACTGGTGATCACTTGGTATGTGTTCCTATTGTCGGGGACAATAAGCCTGTTAGGCATATTGAGGACCCTCTAGTGGCCTTGTATTGGTTTTGAGGGTCAGTGTCTCCACGGTGTTGACAAGTTTTGGGCTCTTAACGTTGACAGAATTCTCTCAGAGTACTATTGCACCTTTGCTTTTCAACTGGGCTATTAGACACATCCTGCCATGCCTCCTGGTCGCATTTGGAGTTACTTTTCTGTTCGTATTTAGAATCAGTCCCTCTAATATTTTCCGAGTGTAAATTATTGTCTCTCCGCCTCCTGTGCTGTAGAAAATACAGATTTAAACATTTTAAATGGTTCCAATAATTTAGGCGTTTTATTGAGTATTCGGGCAGTAAAAGATCTTTGCGCGTTCTGCAGGTCAGCAGTTTTTCCAGCATTTAATGCGACTGTTGTGCAACAATATTCCATCTTAGAAATCACCACTGTCTTAAAACGTATCGTCATTGGTACGGCATCTCTTGAGGGAAAGGTTCTTGTTATCCAACCTCTCATTATTCTTCTACTTGTGTCAGCTACTTCTCTCCAATGCAAAATCAAGATAAAACAAACACATCCAGTATCGGGCCCCTGCGAAAGGGAGATGGAACTTTCACAGATGACAACAAAGAAAGAAGCGAAATACTGGAGAATCAGTATGACTGTTTTCAGCGAGCCACTAAACACACTAAAGATTGATAACCCAAATGGATTTTTCATGGATGTGATACCAAAATCAAATTATATATCAGATGTCACCCTATCCCCACTGGATTTTGAAGAAGACATAGATAAAATGTCTATGCACTCTGCACCAGGCCCTGATTCTTGGAACTCTCTATTCATCAAGAACTGTAAAAAAAAAAAAAAAAACTATCAGAGGCCCCTCCACATTCTTTGGAGACAGAGCCTAGATGCTGGCGTTATCCCTGACATAGTAAAAACAACAGAAATAGCACCACTCCATAAAGGAGGAAATAAGGCAGAGGCCAAAAAATTACAGACCGCTCTTGCCTATCAGAGTTGCTGGACCACTATGGCATGGCTTTAGATGCCATGGAAGACAAGCAGAACTTCTGAGTGTAAATTTATTATTTATTTAATACAGATTATTTACACAGATTTCGAAAAAGCCTTCGACAAATGTGACCATGGCGGGAGAGATGCATAATAATTTATACATGGACAATATTAGAGGTGGCTGGTCCCAAATCTCCTCCTGGTCTCAAATAACATTATTTGAGACCAGGAGGCATGGCAGGATGTGCAGAACACCAATATTGAAAAGCAGAGGTGCAATACGTACTCCGAGAGAGAACTCTATGAACATCAGAGACCCGAGACTGTTCAACACGCTTCCACTACAGTTGAACACTTCCACTACACATAAGGGACATAACTGGCCGACCCCTCGCAGTGTTCAATAGAGAACTTTATAATACCTCCAAATGGTATGTGATCAACCAGACTGTGATTCATACATCAGGCTGCGAGCAGCCACGTCCAACAGCTTGGTTGACCAGTCCAGCAACCAAGAGGCCTGGTCGAGGACAGGGCCGCGGCGACGCTAAACCCCGAAATCATGTCAAGGTAGCCTCAAGGTAGGGTGCTTAATTGGGCAGCAAGTTGAGCATGCGAGTTGTTTGTGATGAGTGTCTTGGTGGGGTATGCAGGCGTCAGGATGTCAAAAGGTACTATCTGCCAGGGTGGAAGGAAGTGCTGTACTCTTTCATCTGTATACATCGTGCAGTCCCATCATTTTAACACAAGTGGTAGTTCTTTGAATCCATTTAGACTCGCTGGTACCGTTACGTATGTGTTCTAACAGTTCAACTGACACAAGATTGCTTTTGTTATCACACAGAAGCTTTAGTCTCATCTTAAAAGAGGTTTCAAATATTCTATCTTGAATGCTGGGTACCTTACCTTGAGGTTACCGTGAGGTGCTTCCGGGGCTTAGCGTCCCCGCGGCCCGGTCGTCGACTAGGCCTCCTGGTTGCTGGACTGATCAACCAGGCTGTTGGACGCGGCTGCTCGCAGCCTGACGTATGAATCACAGCCTGGTTGATCAGGTATAGCAACCCGATCAACCGATCAGGTTGATCGGGTATATTTAATTCTTTCCTCATATTGAGAACTTTGGTGGTTATTGGACAGCCTTACCTTGAGGTGCTTCCGGGGCTTAGCGTCCCCGCGGCCCGGTCGTCGACCAGGCCTCCTGGTTGCCGGACTGATCAACCAGGCTGTTGGACGCGGCTGCTCGCAGCCTAACGTATGAGTCACAGCCTGGTTGATCAGGTATCCTCTGGAGGTGCTTATCCAGTTCTCTCTTGAACACTGTGAGGGGTCGGCCAGTTATGTCCCTTATGTGTAGTGGAAGCGTGTTGAACAGTCTCGGACCTCTGATGTTGATAGAGTTCTCTCTGAGTACCAGTTGCACCTCTGTTTTTCAACGGGGGTATTCCCCCGTTGAAGTATAATTCTGAGGGGTTCATCTTTCATTGAAACCTTCAGAATTATACTTGGTTGTCCCATAACCACCAAAGTTCTCAATATGCGGAAACAATTAAATATACCCAGCATAGCAGTAAATAGGTACCCGGGAGTTAAGCAACTGTTATGGAATTGCATCCTGGGGGAAGGTTAGTACTTCGATCTTGGTGGGGGGTTGGGGCCTCAAGATAAGCCTAAGGTGTGTGTGTTATCTAGAGTTTTTTTCAGGGATATTTCTGCGCGGGCCCTAAGCCTCTGGCTGGCCCACTTAAGTGTTGCTTGTTTCTGTTTTACTTGGGCGGAGTATGAGTATTTATGACTCGTATGGTCGCTTCAGTAAGATTTTGCCATATGTGCTTAACACCAACTTCTGCTCTGTTGAATCTAAGTTGAAATCTTAATGGGTTTGTAACTGTGCACTGTGTTAGATAATGTTCCAGTGGTCTGTTGTGGTTGTAACTGTGCACTGTGTTAGATAATGTTCCAGTGGTCTGTTGTGGCTGTAACTGTGCACTGTGTTAGATAATGTTCCAGTGGTCTGTTGTGGTTGTAACTGTGCACTGTGTTAGATAATGTTCCAGTGGTCTGTTGTGGCCGTAACTGTGCACTGAGTTAGATAATGTTCCAGTGGTCTGTTGTGGCTGTAACTGTGCACTGAGTTAGATAATGTTCCAGTGGTCTGTTGTGGCTGTAACTGTGCACTGTGTTAGATAATGTTCCAGTGGTCTGTTGTGGCTGTAACTGTGCACTGAGTTAGATAATGTTCCAGTGGTCTGTTGTGGCTGTAACTGTGCACTGAGTTAGATAATGTTCCAGTGGTCTGTTGTGGCTGTAACTGTGCACTGAGTTAGATAATGTTCCAGTGGTCTGTTGTGGCTGTAACTGTGCACTGTGTTAGATAATGTTCCAGTGGTCTGTTGTGGCTGTAACTGTGCACTGAGTTAGATAATGTTCCAGTGGTCTGTTGTGGCTGTAACTGTGCACTGAGTTAGATAATGTTCCAGTGGTCTGTTGTGGCTGTAACTGTGCACTGTGTTAGATAATGTTCCAGTGGTCTGTTGTGGCTGTAACTGTGCACTGAGTTAGATAATGTTCCAGTGGTCTGTTGTGGCTGTAACTGTGCACTGTGTTAGATAATGTTCCAGTGGTCTGTTGTGGCTGTAACTGTGCACTGAGTTAGATAATGTTCCAGTGGTCTGTTGTGGCTGTAACTGTGCACTGTGTTAGATAATGTTCCAGTGGTCTGTTGTGGCTGTAACTGTGCACTGAGTTAGATAATGTTCCAGTGGTCTGTTGTGGCTGTAACTGTGCACTGTGTTAGATAATGTTCCAGTGGTCTGTTGTGGCTGTAACTGTGCACTGAGTTAGATAATGTTCCAGTGGTCTGTTGTGGCTGTAACTGTGCACTGTGTTAGATAATGTTCCAGTGGTCTGTTGTGGCTGTAACTGTGCACTGTGTTAGATAATGTTCCAGTGGTCTGTTGTGGTTGTAACTGTGCACTGTGTTAGATAATGTTCCAGTGGTCTGTTGTGGCTGTAACTGTGCACTGTGTTAGATAATGTTCCAGTGGTCTGTTGTGGCTGTAACTGTGCACTGTGTTAGATAATGTTCCAGTGGTCTGTTGTGGCTGTAACTGTGCACTGAGTTAGATAATGTTCCAGTGGTCTGTTGTGGCTGTAACTGTGCACTGTGTTAGATAATGTTCCAGTGGTCTGTTGTGGCTGTAACTGTGCACTGTGTTAGATAATGTTCCAGTGGTCTGTTGTGGTTGTAACTGTGCACTGTGTTAGATAATGTTCCAGTGGTCTGTTGTGGTTGTAACTGTGCACTGAGTTAGATAATGTTCCAGTGGTCTGTTGTGGCTGTAACTGTGCACTGAGTTAGATAATGTTCCAGTGGTCTGTTGTGGCTGTAACTGTGCACTGTGTTAGATAATGTTCCAGTGGTGTGTGACATTTCTCCACAGTGCTGACATTTCCTCTCATCTTCCGGAACCTGTAAGCCTAGATCTATAGGTGACTGTACGTTATGGCATTTACGTTTAAGTCAATAGAAATATGGTTGCCTCTGTCCAATAATTTTTTGTGGCAACGATAGGTGCATTGTAAATGTAAATATTTTAGTATACCATAAAAAGAAATGTTTGTTTTCTGTGTGTTCTTAAATGCGACTGTACAATGATATCAACTTTGTTTTCTACGACGTGTTTTATTATCTCTTGTGTGCTTCCTTGTGTCCATCACGGCCTTATCTACCCATCTGGCTCATCTGGTGTCGTTATCTCCAAGATTACCCGCTGTGATCTTTTGTTCTCCCCGCCTCCCTCCCCTCCCCTCTCCCCTCCTCCTCCCTCCACATCATCTTCCGGCTCCCATGTTGGCCCTCCATATATTCTCTTCCTCCTCCCCTTTCATTAATTCCCAAATTCTTGCTACTGAAGACGACTCTGACAGGTTGAAAGCGCTTTGACATTACTCTCCTTTCATTGTGGCTTTTCAGCGCGCGCACATACAAATGCAAGAACAAATAGGTGAGTACACACATACTACACAGCCGTCAAGGCGCCTGACAGCTGAGTGGACAGCGCTCGGGTTTCGTAGTCCCAAGATTCCGGGTTTGATCCCCGGCGGAAGCGGAAACAAATGGGCGGAGTTTCTTTTACCCTGATGCATCTGTTCACCTACCTACCTTATGTAGCTTCCATGGATCAATGTCCCCGTGGCCCGGTCTCCGACCAGGCCTCCTAGTTGATGGACTAGTCAACCAGCAGTAAATAGGTACCTGGGAGTTAGACAGCTGCTGCGGGCTGCTTCCTGTGGATGTTTGTGTGCGCGCGTGTGTTAGAAATATATGTAGCAGATATAATAGAGGAAAATAGATTGGTTAGAAAGGCGGGGTCGAAGAGCTAAACGCTTGATTTGATTATTAAGTGGAAACGTCGTCGTCTCTTCACTGTCTAGTGTGTAGTTTGGTCAACACTTTACGGTGAATTATTCATTTAAGAGAAAATCATAACAACATGAATATCTGACAATGAGCATACAATTTAGATGGCTAATAGAAACTAATCATTCAAGGAATTTATACAGAAGATTTTCACCCTCAGCACTTGCAGTCAACACATTCTAAAGCTGCCCCGGATCACTCCTAGCACACAGCTCTTGCAACACAGCTCTGACGTCCATAGCACTCAAAATGACTGACAGCAACCCCTCACTTTGTGTCAGTAGTTCCATCAAAATTCCAGTTATCCAGCTGGGAGTCTCCCTCCCTGCATCAACCCACCTGCAGTAGACGCCCGCGTTTAGCCCATATCAACAAGGCCTCTCTGGTCGACAGTACTCGAGTACAAATTAGCAAATAGAGCACCAAGAAGCAGACTCATAGCGACGCCGTCTACTTGCTTACACATGCGCCCATCAAGGCTCAGGAAGGGTGGCTCTCTGGTACAAGCTTGGAGTAGGTTCCTAAGTGTGGCTTCTGGGACGTCAAGGGGAGTAATGATGAGTAATGTGTAATAGGAATAATGATGTCTGACGACCTAACGTTTAGGGAGCATAACCAATCAAATATTGCGTCAGCCAGAAATATGCTAAGATGGATTACGAGAACTTTCAAATCCAGGGATCCCATCACAATGGTTGTACTCTTCAAGTCACTTGTGTTGTCCCGTCTTGAGATTGCTGAAATAGAGGGAATACAGAGAACATATACGGCACGCATAGACGAGATAAAGCACCTAAATTATAGGGATCGTCTCAAAGCTCTCCAAATGTACTCACTAGAAAGAAGACCAGAGAGAGAGATTAAATAATATACACGTGGAAAATACTGGAGGGCCAAGTACCAAATCTACACAGTAAAATAACAACGTACTGGAGTGAACGATATGGAAGAAAATGCAGAATAGAACCAGTGAAGAGCAGAGGTGCCATAGGCACAATCAGAGAACACTGTATAAACATCAGAGGTCCACGGTTGTTCAACGTCCTCCCAGCGAGCATCAGAAATATTGCCGGAACAACCGTGGACATAAAGAGAAAACTGGATAATTTTCTCCAAAGAGTTCCGGACCAACTGGGCTGTGGTGGGTATGTGGGTTTGCGGGGCGCTCCAAGCAACAGCCTGGTGGACCAAACTCTCACAAGTCAGGAGTAGAACAACTCTAATTTGGTCACTAGTGTACGTTGAGTATAAGGACTGGCCTCTCACAACTGACATCACCACATCACATGCTGGTGATGAACGTGAGGATGACAGCAGGTACTAGTGACAGTGTTGCAACACCTCCCCGGAGCTGGTGGCTGAGCACACAGCACGCCGGACGCATGATCCTGTGGTCCCGGGTTCGATTCCCGGCGCCGGCAAGAAACAATGGGCAGAGTTTCTTTCACCCTGATGCCCCTGTTACCTAGCAGTAAATAGGTACCTGAGAGTTAGTCAGCTGTCACGGGCTGCTTCCTGGGGTGGTGTGGGGAAAAAATAGTAGTTAGTAACAGTTGAGAGGCGGGCCGAAAGAGCAGAGCTCAACCCCCGCAAGCACAACTAGGTGAATACAACTAGGTAAATACCTGGACCATTAGGTGTGAGGCAGCCCGCTACTCTTTACTTAATGTACTTGATCCTATTGTATTGATATCCTTGTTCCTATATTTGTTCTTGTATGTAAATTTTTATTTCGAGCATTCTATTGCGAACAATTTGATACTAAACGTAACGACGCAGCACGAAAATTGAAGTAAGAAAACTGAAGAGTATAAACATCGCTCGCCCTACCTTGGGGGTGTGCGGCGGCCCATCCGTCAGTAATTTGTATTGCCTCTGCTTTATTTCCTCCTTTATGGAGTGGTGCTATCACTGCTGTTTTTTAGTATATCAGGGATAACGCCAGTATACGTGGAACATACCTGGAGAGGGTTCTGGGAGTTCTTCTACTACAAACGATAACTCGGTCCAACAGGATGGAGCGGCCTGCAGGCACACATGTCTACCACAGCCTGGTTGGTCAGGCACTTCTTGCAAGAACTTATCCAAGTGCCTCTTGAATACATCCACCTTTGTTCCGGCAATATTTGTAATGCTTGCTGGGTGGGGTGTTGAACACCTGTGGACCTCTGATTGAGCCTATGGCACCTGTCTTCACTGGTTCTATTCTGAATTTCCTTCCGTATGTTTCGTTCCAGTATGTTGTTGTTCTACTGTGCAAATTTGAGACCTGTCCTTCAAGTATCTTCAATGTCAGGTCGTTAGATATCATAAATCCCAGATCATATATATTGATCAGACCACACACCACTAGAAGTTGAAGAGACGACGACGTTTCGGTCCGTCCTGGACCGTTCTCAAGTCAATTGTTTTGCTTTCTTTTATGTGTTGCCTTCCTTCTTTGATTGTATCTGACTGTTCTCTATTTAGGCTGTCTCCAAGGAATGTGAAGGGTCTGTGACTGTTTTTTTTTTTAGAGTTCTTGAAGAATATTAGGTTCCACGAATCAGGGCCTGGTGCAGAGTGCATAGGCATTCTGTCTATGGCTTCTTCAAAATCCAGTGTGGATAGGGTGACATCTGATATGATTAGATGTTGGCATCACATTCATGAAAAATTCATTTGATTTATCACTGTTCAGTGTGTTTAGTGACTCGCAGAAAACAGTGTCGTGTTGATTCCTCAGTAACTCGCTCATTTCTTTGTTGTCATCGGTGAACGTTCCATCTCCCTTATGCAGGGGCCCGATACTAGACGTGTTTTTTTTATCTTCATTTTGCATAGGAGAAAAAATATTTAGGATTTATCTCAATTTCATTGATGGCCTTTTGCTCTCTGTCTGTCCTGGATTTTGTATCGTGGGGGTGGATGGTGGGGATGAAACAGGGTGGACTACACTCGAGGTGCTTGTCTTCACCATAAAACTTTGTCACAACGTTTCGAAGCTTCAGATGGTTTCTTGTATGTCCAGTGATGATCATTTCCGGAAGGGCCGGCGTGGTTGGGGGTGGATGGGTAATCATGGTAGTCAAGAAGTGGCAGACGTACTTGTGGAGTAGGGAATTGTGGTGAGGCGGAAGGGGTGACCTCCAGGATCACTACTGGAACTGAACAGGAAATTAAGGAAGACGTACAAGTATTTCACCAAGGAGAGAGCGGTGGGTGTAATATGGGACGGGGTCCTGCCCAAGATACCCCCATAGGAAACTGGTGTTTTAATTACTTGCTCTACACTGATGCTGAAATGTTTATATCTGTGAAAAGGGAACTGAAGTACAGTTGAGGCTAATTATAATGGTACATTGTGTGCACTGTGGGTACACGTCCAGGGCGAAGGCCCTTAGTCGCCCGTGTCCATTACATGGGTTTAATTAACCAGGAACAATGATTGAAGATGTGGGCACAAGTGAAGGGTGTCGCGTGGTAGTCATTATGGCGGTGTTAGCCGGGCCTGTGGCGAAGCTCAGCCAGCCTCGGGGACTGTGGCGAAGCTCTGCCAGCCTCGGGGACTGTGGCGAAGCTCTGCCAGCCCCGGGGCTGTGGTGAAGCTCTGCCAGCCCCGGGGCTGTGGTGAAGCTCTGCCAGCCCCGGGGCTGTGGTGAAGCTCTGCCATCCCCGGGGCTGTGGTGAAGCTCTGCCAGCCCCGGGGACTGTGGCGAAGCTCTGCCAGCCCCGGGGCTGTGGCGAAGCTCTGCCAGCCCCGGGGCTGTGGTGAAGCTCTGCCAGCCCCGGGGCTGTGGTGAAGCTCTGCCAGCCCCGGGGCTGTGGTGAAGCTCAGCCAGCCCCGGGACTGTGGTGAAGCTCTGCCAGCCCCGGGACTGTGGTGAAGCTCAGCCAGCCCCGGGACTGTGGTGAAGCTCAGCCAGCCCCGGGACTGTGGTGAAGCTCAGCCAGCCCCGGGACTGTGGTGAAGCTCAGCCAGCCCCGGGACTGTGGTGAAGCTCAGCCAGCCCCGGGACTGTGGTGAAGCTCAGCCAGCCCCGGGACTGTGGTGAAGCTCAGCCAGCCCCGGGACTGTGGTGAAGCTCTGCCAGCCCCGGGACTGTGGTGAAGCTCTGCCAGCCCCGGGACTGTGGTGAAGCTCAGCCAGCCCCGGGACTGTGGTGAAGCTCAGCCAGCCCCGGGACTGTGGTGAAGCTCAGCCAGCCCCGGGACTGTGGTGAAGCTCAGCCAGCCCCGGGACTGTGGTGAAGCTCAGCCAGCCCCGGGACTGTGGTGAAGCTCAGCCAGCCCCGGGACTGTGGTGAAGCTCAGCCAGCCCCGGGACTGTGGTGAAGCTCAGCCAGCCCCGGGACTGTGGTGAAGCTCAGCCAGCCCCGGAACTGTGGTGAAGCTCAGCCAGCCCCGGGACTGTGGTGAAGCTCAGCCAGCCCCGGGACTGTGGTGAAGCTCTGCCAGCCCCGGGACTGTGGTGAAGCTCAGCCAGCCCCGGGACTGTGGTGAAGCTCAGCCAGCCCCGGGACTGTGGTGAAGCTCAGCCAGCCCCGGGACTGTGGTGAAGCTCAGCCAGCCCCGGGACTGTGGTGAAGCTCAGCCAGCCCCGGGACTGTGGTGAAGCTCAGCCAGCCCCGGGACTGTGGTGAAGCTCTGCCAGCCCCGGGACTGTGGTGAAGCTCTGCCAGCCCCGGGACTGTGGTGAAGCTCTGCCAGCCCCGGGACTGTGGTGAAGCTCTGCCAGCCCCGGGACTGTGGTGAAGCTCTGCCAGCCCCGGGACTGTGGTGAAGCTCTGCCAGCCCCGGGACTGTGGTGAAGCTCTGCCAGCCCCGGGACTGTGGTGAAGCTCAGCCAGCCCCGGGACTGTGGTGAAGCTCTGCCAGCCCCGGGACTGTGGTGAAGCTCAGCCAGCCCCGGGACTGTGGTGAAGCTCAGCCAGCCCCGGGACTGTGGTGAAGCTCAGCCAGCCCCGGGACTGTGGTGAAGCTCAGCCAGCCCCGGGACTGTGGTGAAGCTCAGCCAGCCCCGGGACTGTGGTGAAGCTCAGCCAGCCCCGGGACTGTGGTGAAGCTCAGCCAGCCCCGGGACTGTGGTGAAGCTCAGCCAGCCCCGGGACTGTGGTGAAGCTCAGCCAGCCCCGGGACTGTGGTGAAGCTCAGCCAGCCCCGGGACTGTGGTGAAGCTCAGCCAGCCCCGGGACTGTGGTGAAGCTCAGCCAGCCCCGGGACTGTGGTGAAGCTCAGCCAGCCCCGGGACTGTGGTGGAGCTCAGCCAGCCCCGGGACTGTGGTGGAGCTCAGCCAGCCCCGGGACTGTGGTGGAGCTCTGCCAGCCCCGGGACTGTGGTGGAGCTCTGCCAGCCCCGGGACTGTGGTGAAGCTCTGCCAGCCCCGGGACTGTGGTGAAGCTCTGCCAGCCCCGGGACTGTGGTGAAGCTCTGCCAGCCCCGGGACTGTGGTGAAGCTCTGCCAGCCCCGGGACTGTGGTGAAGCTCAGCCAGCCTCGGGACTGTGGTGAAGCTCTGCCAGCCCCGGGACTGTGGTGAAGCTCTGCCAGCCCCGGGACTGTGGTGAAGCTCAGCCAGCCTCGGGACTGTGGTGAAGCTCAGCCAGCCCCGGGACTGTGGTGAAGCTCAGCCAGCCCCGGGACTGTGGTGAAGCTCAGCCAGCCCCGGGACTGTGGTGAAGCTCAGCCAGCCTCGGGACTGTGGTGAAGCTCAGCCAGCCTCGGGACTGTGGTGAAGCTCAGCCAGCCCCGGGACTGTGGCGGAGCTCTGGCCCCAAGGGCGTCTTAAAGACAATCGTCCTGGGTTACCTTGTTGAGGGTTCGGAGGATCAGTATCCCCGCGGCCCGGTCTCTTGACACACAAGTACAGCATATACGCACTTGAAGCTTCAAGTGTGTCTTAAGACACTGGTGAAGACATGTAAAGAGATGCTGATACATTTGGCAATTACACATCAAATTAAACATGAGGGGCATGCGGGGAAAGTTGACGCGGTAACGTGAAGATGTGGCGAGGCCTCTGGAGGTGGGTAGAGGGAGACGGTGCGCGGGAAAAGTTGTGGCATATGGCAGTGTCCCTTCTCTCCCCTCTCCGTGTTAAAGCTGTAAGAGAGACGCTGGTGTGTGTCACGGAGTAGTGTAGCCTGGTTAACTAATTACGCTTCTCATAGCATACAATCGTATTGTGGTTAGCATTATATTAACCTTCTTGTTCCGGGGGACAGTGCCCCACGACCCGGTCTTTGACAGAGTATCCTAGTTGGCGGTCTTCTCGTCCACCTCGTGTAGCTTTCGGGGATCAGCGGTCTCCAACTGGGAGACCGGGTGAACTAACCGGAAACTCCCTGATTGAACGCGGCTGCTCGCAACCTGTCATATGAATCACAGCCTGGTTGATCAGGTATTCTTTGAATGTGTTTATCGAGTTGTCTCTTGAACACTGTGAGAGGCCGGCCAGTTATGCTCCTTACCTGTAGCGGGAGACACAGAAAGACACATCTTTCATAGAGCAGATGCACAAAATAGAGAACATCCTTGATAACCTAGCAAACCCAGCTTCAGATATTATCATCTTTGAAGATTTCAATTTACTGAGTCTAAGATGGAGAACGGCAAACACAAATATCATAGCAGGGAATGACCCGGGAAATAACCAACCACAGGTCAGAGAACTTTTGAGATTGTAACAAATTCTCGCAAAATCAACAGATTACAGAACCAACTAGGAACGAAAACACACTAGACTTGTTATTCACAAACAATGATGAACTAATCAGAGACATCACAATCTCAGATACTGTACTACATACTCGGACCATAAGCTCATTGAAGTGCGAACTAGCATAAATAACGGTAGTAGGTCTAAGAGACCCAACAAGCGAGGAGGAGTATTCAATCAATTCAATTTCAACAATAAGAGGATCGACTGGGAAAAAATAAATGTAGACCTTGCAACCATTCAATGGGATACGGTCTTAAGCGACAAAACTCCCACACAGGGAATAGGTCAACTGACAGCTGAAGCTTACAAGGTCTGCATGAAGCACGCGCCTGTGAGGAGGGGCAGAAAGAGGACCACTCTAGAAAGAGAATGCAGACGACTGTACAGGAGAAGGAGAAAAATAACGGAAATGCTTCGGCAGACACAACTATCAGAAGAAAAAAAAATAAATCTAAGCAGGGAGATCGAAGAAATGACCACTCCATTACGCAGGAAAGCGGAGGATTTTCTGAGGGTGAAGAAAGACATTTGCACAGCACGATCTGCAGGCGCTGTGCAACTCTGTAGGATGACAAAGTTAATTCCCCAAATTAGAAATCTTTCATATGAAGAAAGATTAACAAAGCTTAAATTGCATTCACTGGAAAGGCGAAGAGTTAGAGGTGACATGATAGAGGTTTACAAGTGGATAAATGGACATAACAAAGGGGATATTAATAGGGTATTAAAAGTATCAACACAAGACAGAACACGTAACAATGGGTATAAATTGGATAAGTTTAGATTTAAGAGTAAATACTGGTTCGGTAACAGGGTTGCTGATTTGTGGATCAAATTACCGCGTAACGTGATAGAGGTGGGGTCTCTCGATTGTTTCAAACGTGGGTTGGACATGTATATGAGTGGGATTGGGTGGTTATAAATAGGAGCTGCCTTGTGTGGGTCATAAGAACATAAGAACAAAGGTAACTGCAGAAGGCCTATTGGCCCATACGAGGCAGCACCTATCTATAACCACCCAATCCCACTCATATACTTGTCCAACCCGCGCTTGAAACAATCGAGGGACCCCACCTCCACCACGTTACGCGGCAATTGGTTCCACAAATCAACAACCCTGTTACTGAACCAGTATTTACCCAAGTCTTTCCTAAATCTAAACTTATCCAATTTATACCCATTGTTTCGTGTTCTGTCTTGTGTTGATATTTTTAATACCCTATTAATATCCCCCTGTTATGTCCATTCATCCACTTGTAAACCTCTATTATGTCACCCCTAACTTTTCGCCTTTCCAGTGAATGCAACTTAAGCTTTGTTAATCTTTCTTCATATGAAAGATTTCTAATTTGGGGAATTAACTTAGTCATCCTACGTTGGACACGTTCAAGTGAATTTATATCCATTCTATAATACGGCGACCAAAACTGAACTGCATAATCTAAATAGGGCCTAACCAGAGCAAGATATAGCTTAAGAACCACACCAGGTGTCTTGTTACTAACACTTCGATTAATAAATCCCAGTGTCCTATTCGCCTTATTACGAACATTCATGCATTGATCCTTTTGTTTTAAATTCTTGCTAATCATAACTCCCAGATCCCTTTCGCAATCCGACTTCTCAATCCGACTTCTCAATCTCAACACCATCTAGCTCGTATCTTGTAACTTTTATCATCATTACCTAGCCTCAGAACTTTACATTTATCAGCATTAAACTGCATTTGCCAATCCTTTGATCATTTCAAAACCCTAAAAACCCTAAAAAAAGGTCAATAGGCCTTCTGCAGTTGCCTTTGTTCTTATGTATAGTGGAGACAATTATATAATGAGAATATTCACTGGAAAGGCGAAGAGTTAGGGGTGACATGATAGCGGTTTAGAAGTGGATGAATGGACATAACAAGGGGGGATATTAATAGGGTATTACTAGTATCAACACAAGACAGAACACGAAACAATGGGTATAAATTGGATAGAGTAAAATTTGTTACAATTCTAATGTCATTACCAGATCCATTACACAGACAGTAGACATTTCATAGTTATAAAGCTTATTCTGAATTTTTTTGTTAAAAGAGGCCTGAATTTAATAACAGTGCTTGAAATTTTGGTCTTGGTGAAGTTTGGTAAGGGTTTTGTCATATTTAGTATTTTATACTTTTTATGCATTTTTTCTGGATGAACTATTTCAAAGTACTGTACAGTACAGTGATAATGCAGGCATATAAAAAGTAAAGTTATAAACTAATTTTTGTAATCAGAATTCACTGGCTTAGTATTCATGTTATGATTTGACATTAATTATTTAATATGCAGGCCTATATTTTTAAAAATACAGTAATTGACAACCTTATCGGTGAACTACATTTAACAGTAAAAAAAAAATAATATAAAAACATATCTTGCTTGTAACCCAGGCACTGACTTTTCTTTTTGAGATCATGTTTAGCACTTAATATTTACTTAATGGTTATTCATATAATACGCTGTGATGTTATACTAGTATATACAGTATATTGTCTTTTTTGCAAAATACATATTTAATGGCAATTAGAGATTCACAAGGATTTTTAATTATCATTAGACCGAAGAAAGGTCCTCTGGAGAGAACGAAGAATTTAGCAGTCTTTAGCTGCTCTGAGATTTAACGCTCAGCTGTGTTTACTTATTTAGTAACTACAGCCATAATATCTTGCTATGATAATTTGTATTTGTCTCTTCATAAAATGCATAATTATTCATAGAGGCACATGGAGGATTTATATTCAACTTTAACCTGCAGAATTTTAATGGGGGAAGAAATGCATTGTGTAGTTGAGAAAACACGACTTATGTATGGTTTATGTAAAGTTGGGAGTGCTTCCGAGGTCTTGTGGTGGGAAGTTATGTTTTAGGAAGATTTGTGTTTGTAAATAGTTTGTTGAATCACTGCATTACTGCCGAGAAGTGTGATAAGAAGGAAAAGTTTCCTAAGGACCGGCATAATTTCTTCTTGAATCTGGCCCCAGAATTATGGTGTGGTGATAATCAATTTTAAATTTAAAGTGAAAGAGATATCACAGGCATTTAACAATTGTTAAATAGGTGCCAGTGGTAGGGAGTGGTAGGGGGGTTTGAAGTACAGTACAATAGGGTGGTGGTAGGATCACCCTTATGTCCTTCCTGCTGATGCCCACCTTCCCACCTCACATGATAATACTTTTGTGTTTAAAATAGTAGAACTTTTTTGCTCATTAGTTCTATTAAAAATAATTATTATTTATACAGCAAGTGAAAATAGTGCTTAAACTGTAGGTTATGATAGTTCCTACAATGAAAATGGCATTTAAATAGTGGGAGTAATTATATCACTACTAATAATTGCAATGAAGATGATGCCACAATAGGGAAGGTTGTATTCATGGCAGCAGAGATGTTCATTAATGGAGATAATGCCTTTGCATCAGAAATATATGATAATCAAAAAGGTATAAGGCTAGGCCTACCTTTTTCATCTGACCACAGTACAGTTGACTAATATTTAATTCATCATTTCAGAATGGGTTGAACGCTCTTCACCTGGCAAGCAAGGAAGGCCATGTAAATGTTGTGAGGGAGCTCTTACAGCGTGGTGCCAATGTTGATGCTGCCACCAAGAAGGGCAATACTGCATTACATATTGCATCCCTTGGTAAGATTGACGGCAGTGTGTACTGACTCATATGATGGTGTAAGAAGGGTTGAATATATACATACTGAAATAGATTAAATACATGTTGTATGGTATTGATGGATTTAAGAGGGTCGAGTGTTGATTTATCAACTCATGTCTGCTAATTGCATCTCTACGTTTTAGTAAGACTATTTAAATGCATTCAACTATGTGTCTGTTTTTTTTCCCCCGTGGTGGGTAATTTCTAGATGCAAAGTTAAAACAAACTCTAACAACATAGGACATGTATTTATTATAATAATATCTATCATATCTATTTTCAGTTCATATAATTGTAAGTTTTTTATATGTTCTCCAATACAGAAAGGGTTGAGTCTTTCCATTGATTCATGTTAAGCGTTACACTGTAATTAAATTTCAAGAAATGGGAGCCGAGTTTTAAAGAATGTCTTGGCTGTAGCATAAAATTGTCTAATTCAAAAAAATAGTTTGTTTATAAAAAACAAAATTAAGATGATGGTCTTAAGTGAATGTTTAAAAAAGAAAGATATACATAATGGATACTGTAGATACATAAACTTGGCTACAGCAGGCTTTGGAATGTTTGCACAAACCAAATCTCAGGAAGGTTGACAAGCTTTGCCAAGAGTTGTAATTTTTTTACTCTTTAATTGATCTTACTACAAATTTTTAGTTGCCTTAAGAATAAGACATGCAAATATACTCAGGGAAAGAATTTGTCTATGATTTGGATGTGTAAATTTGAATGATTCAATGATATTAATAATGGAAGTTAGTATCACATAACTTCATCCTTTTTATGTCACATACTTACATCCATCAGAATGATGTATTGTTTTGTGTGTGTTTCAGCTGGTCAGGAGGAGATTGTGAAAGTGCTTGTGCAACACCAGGCACTGGTGAACATTCAGTCCCAGAATGGATTCACTCCACTCTACATGGCTGCACAGGAGAACCACGACTCGGTTGTGCGATTCCTGTTGGCCAACAATGCTAACCAGAGCCTTGCTACAGAGGTAAGGGCTAGCAATATGGGGAAACACATTGAAAGTTGCAATATCACTATGTTAGTCATAATTCTTTTCAATGAAATTATTGCTCAAATCATTAGGGTCAGTTGGTTGAGTTGAAGGAATATGTTTTGATTATTGTTGCATTATTACATTAGAAATAAGACAAAACTGTAATTGGCTCAAAATATTTTTATAGTACTGTATTTGTGTTGATAGTTTTATAATGTGTGTTTAATCTTAATTGGAAATATATTGCCAGTATAATTGCAAATATTTAATAATTTACATATCCTTGTTATTCTTTATTCATAACAAGACCCCCTTATTGTAATCACCGTTCCTTTTACTTGCCTTACCTATAATTTGATGTTAGGAGTAAAGCTTTTCAAGCACAGGGTATTACGCTCGCTTGTTAACATGCTTATTGAGTTGAGCACATTATTTATACAGTATATATATTCACATTGAATTTAGCTTTTAGAAGTCATGGTTTAACTTGCATAACTATAGTTTATAATGTACTGACATAATGTTAAGAATGGATGTGGGGGATTTCCTTTATTCTGTACTAAACCATTCACATAAAGGTTTCACATATTATAAATTAATTCCCATCTTGGAAGAATTTGGTTATAGCCCTCTAGTTTCCACAACCTCTTCTGTTCTGCTTCATACAACACCAAGTGATGTGATAAACTAGTACAGTATTCTGTAAATACCTACTACCAGCTTCTGCCAGCCACAAATGCTACAATGTTGTTAAGTGATGAATGATAGATATATGAAGTACAATTTTGGGGGCGAAGAGTAACACCAATCACAAGAACTGTGATTAGCCCATCTCTGTGCCAAGTTTCCTTGCACCACATGGAGGGATTTTTTATATTGCAATATTTTCTTTTTAGACCATTTGGCCAAGACAGTCTCTCATGACAGGATGTGCTGGTCTAGTTCACCTAGTCTATTACCACAATTTAACTTGATTTTCTCATACATTTATGTTAGTCCATTCCCATGTTACTTTATTTACTCCAAATAATTTGTATTCTTTCTTCTAGCTTTGATTTACAGTATTTAACACCTTTAGCCTCTCTTCATACCTCTTGTTTCTCAGTTCTGGAAGCCGTTTAGTTTCATGATTTTGCACCGTGTCCAGTTTATTGATGTGCTTCTAGAGAGATGAGCACCAAAGGTCGTGAACAATTTCTTTAGTATTTTGTCATTCATGTATTTAAAAGTGAAATCTGAAGTTGGAAAACATAGCATAGGCTCTTTGCACAATGCTCTTTATGTAGTCCTTAGGTGACAGTTTCTATTCTGCTTGATACCTGCTTGATGGGGCTCTGGGAATTCTTCTACTCCCCAAGCCTAGCCCGAGGCCAGCTTGATTTGTGAGAGCATGGTCCAACAGGCTGTTGCTTGGAGTGGCTTGCAGGCCCACATATCCACCACAGCCGGGATGGTCCAGCACCTCTTGAAGAAAACTATCTAGTTTTCTCTTGATGTCCACGGTTGTTTTGGCAATGGCAATATTTGTTATAGTTGCTGGGGGATGTTGAACAACCATGGACCTCTGATGTTTATACAGTGTTCTGATTGTGCTTATGGCACCTCTGCTCTTCACTGGTTCTATTCTGCATTTTCTTCCATATCATTCACTTCAGTAAGTTGTTATTTTATTGTGTAGATTTGGGACCTGGCTCTCCAGGGTCTTCCATGTGTATTTCTTTAGCAGAGTTTTTTAAAGCCTTTTCACATAATTTGTATGTTGTGAGTAATCTATTTTCTCCTATTCCACATTCCATAAACTTGCATTTATCCACATCAAATTCCATCAGCCAAGTGTTGCTCCATACACTTTTGTTAAGGTCATCTTGAAGAGCATGGCAATTATCTAAGTTTCTTATGTTCTAGTAGCTTGGCAACATCAGCAAACATGTTCATATAGCTTGGTGGTTCTTCTGGTAGATCATTCATATAGACAGTGAACATTACTGGCACTAGAACTGAACCTGATGATATCCCGCTTGTAAAATTTATCCACTCTGATATATTGCCTCTGATTATCACCCTCATTTTTCTCTCGGAAAATTTTTCAACCATGTCAGAAGCCTCCCTGTCACCCCTCCAGTATATTACTGTTTCTAGAACAACCATGTATGTGGGACTCTGTTAAAAACCTTTTTTAGATCCAGATAAATGCAGTCAACCCATCTCTCTTTCCTGTAAAATTTCTGTGGCGCTATCATAGAGCCACACCACTATGTACTCTTTTTATTCTCGGAAATTCGTGCCGATTCTCTGAAAATTTAATATTGTACAAATATACATTGTAACTGTTCATTTAGTGTCTTACACATTATTTCCTTTTCTTTCTCTGGGAATCTGTTCTCCATTTTCAACCTCTGGATCTTATCCTTTATCTGCAATTTAATTTTAATAAATTTATAGAATAGGCCTGGTTTTGTTTTACACTTGTCCATTATTTTTTCTCAAACCTTCTTTCTGCCTCTCTTCATTTCATATAGTTGTTTCTTGCTTGTTTGTATTGCTGGCAATACAGAACTCATATTTTCTCGTATCATATTTAACACCTTTAGAACCCATATTTTTATATGGGTTCTATACTGAACCCATATTTTTTTTTGTCTAGTTTTCTTTGGTCCTCTTGCGATTTCTGTTGAACTAATCCTGTTTTCTGATTCTGCATCTCTGTTTTGGTATAAATTTGTTTGTGCTTTCATTATATATATCACAAAATGTGGCATATATCTCATTTACTTTATTGCCTAACAGCAAGTCTCCAATCAAATTTATTAATAAATTTGCTAAGTTCCCCCATAGTGTCCTCTCCTAAAATCAAGCTTTTCAACTGTTCCATATTACCCATTTGTGTGTTTACTTTCCAAGCTGTGTTTATGCATATTAATAAGTGGCAGGTGTTGGTCCCAGTTTGTTTAAATTTCATCTAGTCCATGGCTCCTGATTCTCTTGTGGTTTCAAATATTTAGAAAGCTGAGTGACTGTTGTGTTTAGTGCAGCGGACAACATAGTTGCTTCGAAATGAAAATACTGTATCACTGAATTGATTCCAGTACAGAATGAGATGTTTGGTAATATTTTCTCACACCTTATGGCTATTTATTACCCTAGTAGTAAATAGTTTCCTGGGAGTTAAGGGATTGTTGCGGGTTGCATACTAGGAAACGTAACTCGTTTGCCTAGGGGTATCTAGATACACCAGATAGATTTCTTGCTTTCTTGTAAGATGAGGAGTTAGGAATGACATGATTGTAGTATCTAAATTAGTAAAAATGTATAATAAAGGAGATGTAAATTAGAATTTAAATATATTAAAACAAAATTGAACTCGAAACATTTCATATACAGTACAGTATATTTGACAAGCTTAGATTTAAAGACCTGGGTTAACACTATCGGTAATTTTGGACCGGACTTGCGTCCATTATTTTTCTCCCGAGTCCTAACTTTGGACCGGACTTGCGTCCACTACAAACAATATTTGCATAAAATTCATTTTTTATCCAATCGACCTCGGGATAGTATCAAAATAAGCGCCTTTAGATTGCGCACAATTTGATACCAAAATGAAAGATATAACATGAAACTTGATGTCCGAACACTTGAAAGATTATAAATAGGCTTTTGGTCAAAATATTAAAATATTTGTTAAAATTCTATTTATTGTCCTATTATCTTGGGACTAGTTTTAAATTGCGCGCCTGCCCGGTGAGCAATAGTGTTAATATTGTTTTGAAAAAAAAAGGATTGTTGGTTTATGGCATAAATTAAAGAGTAACATAATAGATGTGGGAGTGCTGGATTGTTTCAATGAATGAGTTTGGGTGAACCTGGTCCTCAGACTGGTTTGAGGAATAGAACAACTCCCAGAACCTACTCCAGGTATAATTAGGAGCTGCTTTGTATTGGCCAACAGTCCTTATGCAGTGTTCTTAATTTTTATAATATGGTGTTATGGCAGTGGGAAATGGAGGGAGAAAATATTGTACACTTTTACCTATGAATGTTTGAATGTGTTTTTTATCTTTTATGTAATATATACAAGTTCCTGATATACCACTGCATACTACAAAAATATATTTTAATGACTTATTTACATATATTTCTTATGTTTATTCCTAGGATGGGTTTACCCCATTGGCAGTTGCCCTGCAGCAGGGACATGACAAAGTTGTAGCAGTTCTGCTGGAAAACGACACAAGAGGCAAGGTGCGCCTCCCTGCTCTTCACATTGCTGCTAAAAAGGATGACACAAAAGCTGCTGCACTGCTTCTTCACACTGACCACAACCCAGATGTCACCTCCAAGTCGGGGTTTACACCACTACATATTGCTGCTCACTATGGCAACGAAAACATTGCAAACCTCTTAATTCAGCGTGGGGCTGATGTCAACTACATTGCCAAGGTTGGTCAGATAGTGTAGTTCTGTGTATTACTTATAAATTTTAAGAGAGTGGAGTCCTAATTATCTGTACTTACTGGTGTTGGACCTTCTTGGTGCAACTTGACTTCGTCTTTTCATCATCATTCTGAAACATTTGTTATAACTGATAATGTACATTTTAAAATCTGTTTAAAAAGTATAAGTTTCTTCTTCCTAAATGACAATTAAAAATCTGGATTACTGTATATAAGAAAAAATTAAATAGAAATTGCATATATTTACTTTGATTTGCAAAATTACATTTAGTTAAAATCACTTCCTTAAATTTGGCCTTCAAGTTAGCCCCTATTTTTACATTTTCTTTTTTTGTGTATAATTTCTTGAAGACTTTAATAAATATTGGCAATTGAGGATATTTATTTATTTATTGGCGATTGGCAATTTTGCTATATGTATAATAGCAAGAATAATATTTTTGAACTGTTGAATATTTTTTATTATCGGTGAAACAAAGGAAATTAAATCAAAATAATGTAAGAAGGTCATAAGTATAACATTTGGACTCCAGCTGGATCAAGTTTTCCTTGAACACAGGAACTTGTAGAACTTTACTGCACAGTTTAATGATAGGTAAACTTCAGTAAACTTCTTTATTTAAAGTTGTTTTAACTACAGTACCTTAAGAATAACCAATTTATTTAACTGCATTGTTCGTACCTTTATTTGTTGATTGTATATTAAGACAAATTCAAATGAGTATGAAATTAATTCAAGTTATTTTATCAACAGCACCAAATCACACCGCTTCATGTTGCATCCAAATGGGGTAAAGGAAATATGGTATCGCTGTTGATAGACAAAGGAGCTAACTACGAAGCCAAGACCAGGGATGGGCTTACACCTCTTCACTGTGCTGCAAGATCAGGACATGAGACTGTTGTTGATATGCTGCTAGAAAAGGGTGCTCCAATTACGAGTAAAACCAAAGTGAGTAGTTTAATTATAAATATAAATTTATATGCTTGTATACATAAATTTGGTAATACAGTACCAAAAAGCAATTTCTATGAATATTTTTGCAAAGCTATAATTTATTTAAAAAATTTCAACCCCCTATTAGTTTTAAGTGACATGTTATACCTGCCTGTTTGTGTCATGACATGCTGCATCCTAGGAATCCTTATCCCAAGTGTCCACGTGTGGTTGAAACAGACCTAGTTAGGATTTTGAGGTTGCAGATGAGATGCAGCATAGAAGTGATATTTATATAT
>NC_091171.1:8615681-8725681 GCF_040958095.1 Procambarus clarkii
GGAAGTGGCCAGTGTCCTTTTAGAACACGGAGCTTCCCTTACTTCAACAACAAAGAAAGGATTTACGCCTCTGCACCTGGCAGCCAAGTATGGTAATATGAAGGTTGCTCGACTGCTGCTTCAGAAGGATGCCCCAGTTGATGCCCAAGGGAAGAATGGAGTCACCCCACTTCACGTAGCAGCACATTATGACCACCAAGTGAGTGAGACACTCGAGGCAGTTTTGTTTTTAAATTTTAATCCAAAACATTTGTATTAATATATGGTTTATTTTATTGTAAATTGTGTAGTAGGTGTATTATTCAAGATATAAGAACACTTAATGGTTATTCTTGCCTTGAGCTGAAGAAATAGGGGATAGATAATATGAGAAGCATGCATTTCACTCAAGAATCTTCATTCCCTATTTTGTGTATTCTCATTACTGTATAAATTTGTCTAAGCCTGCTAGTTACATTAGCCTTTACTATTACATTAACCTATATTCATTAGATTAGCATGCATTCATTAAACCAGTCTATACGCCTTACACCACACCACTCTAGTGTAGGTGTGGTAGTGTAGGTGGCTTGTGTAGGTGTAACCCATAATATCCTATAATGAGTAGAGCAATAATTGCTTTACCTTGCTATCTCAATAATTGTTTACAGGGAGTGTCTTGTGGATTGTTTATTTCTGTTCTTGTGTTTGGTCGTGGATTGAGACTCCACTCTCTGTGGCCTAACCACGTAAAATTATTGGAGAAACTTACCAAAAGAATGTGTGCTAATTTCTGGTGTCCTGGGTGGACCCAAGCAATGGCCAAAAAATAGCATTCAGGAAACCTTAGCTCAGAAATATAATTGTTGTTGTTATTGTTGCTACATTTCATACATGGTTAGGATCACTGTATACCTGTTGATGATTCATAAGCATCTCAATGATTCCAAGGAGCAATGTCTTCTGACCAGATCTCTTGGTTGGTGGTCTGATCATTCAGGCTGTTTAATGCGGCTGCTTGCTGCCCTACGAAAGAGTCACAGCCTAGTTGATCAGGTATCCTCTGAATGTGTTTATCAAGTCCTCTACTGACCAGTACAAGAGGTCGGCTAGTTTTGTTCCGTATGTGTGCAGGGAGTGTGTTGAAAAATGTTGGGCCCTTGATGTTGACAGTTCTTTCTCAGCATACCTACAGTATTGTCTTCTGCTCTCCAACAGGGCTATTTTTCACATTCTTCCATGCTTTTTGGTCTCGTGTGGTGTTATTTCTGTGAGCAGACTTGTACGCTGAAGTTATTTTGCACAGACGTAATAAATAAAAAAAATTATAACTTATTGTTATTAGCCTCTAGATTAAAAAATAATAACCACTCTCTTGAAAACATGAGGAAATGTAGATTGTATATTTAGATACCAACCCGGGATCCTCTTCAGCAGTGAAGACTGCTGAATCGAGATTTACAACCTATGTTTCCTCATATTTTCAAAATACTGTAGTGGGTTATTATTTTCATTGATAAGTGTGCTAATGCACTTCATTCAGACTGTCTAGATTATAAAAATAAATAGAATTGGAGGGATATCCACCTTATAATATAATTTATGGGCCATGTTAGACTTAAAGCTATGATTATAGGTTTGATTAATTATTACTATAAATATTTTCAGAATGTTGCACTGCTGCTGTTGGATAAAGGTGCTTCTCCTCATGCTACAGCAAAGAATGGGTACACCCCTCTTCACATTGCTGCTCGTAAGAACCAAATGGATATCGCTACGACCCTTCTCGAGTATGGTGCTAGTGCCAATGCTGAATCCAAGGCAGGATTCACACCTCTTCATCTGAGCTCACAGGTAGAGTTCTTGAAATATTAACTAGCTATTTAACATGGCATAGAAGCAAGAAAATATAGCTTGCTTTGGAGTACCTTTTCCTTAAATAGATGGCTTAATTTATCATTGACACATTGATGGTATCAATGTGTCAGTGGTATTCACATTTAACACACTGATGGTATCAGTGTGGGGGGCGAGGTTACACGCAAGTGACGGGCGAGGTGCGCACGAGTGACGAGTGAGATGCGAGGTGCGTGCAAGTGATGGGCGAGCCTCAACCTCGATGGGCAAGGTGTGCATGAGTGACGGGTGAGGTGCGTGCAAGTGACGAGTGAAGCGCGTGCGAGTGACAGGCGAGGTGTGCATGTGGTGGGTGATGTGTGCACGAGTGACGAGCGAGGTGTGCGCAAGTGATGGGCCATAACATACTCCTTTTGGTCTTATCCAGCTTCTCGCCAAATGTTGAATTTCAGAGCATTAAAAACCATCAAAGGTCGTCCTAACTGTTATCATTTAATAAATATAAAAGTTACTTAAATAATATAAATGTCATTCATAGTTTTATGTGTATAGTTTTGTTTATTATTAGCTTCATATATGTTATAAAACGGTTCATAATATAAATGTGGCCCACCATCACTTCACAGACATTGCTGCTGGCCTGTCAGAAGAAACAGGTTGCTGACCCCTACATTAGAACATGCTGGAGCAAACATGTGCTTTTGAAATGCTAATGATTTAAGTGGGCTTTGTAACCCTTATGCCCAACTGCTGAAACCTTAATTATCATAATTTTTAGTGTGTTTATGGTAGCAGTACTGTCTCTCTTGGTATTACATAATGCTGTCTTGGCATGTTCAGTTCTAAGTATAAATGACCTGCATATTACTTTTTAACAGGTGAATTCCTTGGCTTAGTATAAATGTCATCTGTTTAAAATAAGATTTAATACAAATTTGTTTTTGTTTTAGGAGGGCCACACAGACATGGCAACACTACTGATCGAGCACAATGCTGCACCAGGTGCTTGTGCTAAAAATGGCTTGACGCCGCTACATTTATGTGCGCAGGAGGATCGTGTCAATGTTGCTGCCATTTTAGTCAAGCACGGTGCTCAGGTGAGGGTTTAAAATTACTAGCTATGTACTCTACTATATAGACCTCAAGGTACATAAATGCTGGTGAAAAATGTGTGAATGTTAACAAGTTCGTGTGTGAGTGAGCTCACACACTACCTCGTTAACATTCACACACACATTAGCCAGTATCGGAAGTACATTTAAACTCGTGGATGGAAAAATGCTAAAAATAATTCTCATGGTATACAGGACTTTTAAGTTAGAATATGCAGGTAGTGTATGGTGCCCATATACCACAAAGCAAATAAATAAACTAAAAAAAGATTGAGACATGGTATTAAATGACTCTTTGACTGAAAGAAGAAACAGAAATTAGGGGAAACTGAAGGCATTCAATGTGCCAGTTATATAGATTCCATAATAAAAATGTGTGAGCTCAAAATGATTATTTAAGGATCTGGTTGTGCTGAGATTGCAAGACAGAAAACAAATGAGATGTGGCAACCACAATATGATGCACTTTTTTATCAATATAGTTATGGTTGGTTGAAGTAATTTCCGAGAGAGGGTTGTGTGCTAAAAATAGTGGAAGTTTAAAAATTATTTATGATAAAATACTCATTAAAGATACTCTACAAGCCTAATGCTTTACCTGTAACTATAAATAGGTAGTAACAAATTGGTAACATTCATGAAAAGAACTAAGAACAGCAGGGGTCCAAGGACCAGCTTCCTGCTGAACACTGTTCCATTCTGACATTTCCTCTCTTGGTTTCTTGCCTAGAAAACGTACTGTGTTATTGGCAGATAAAGGGTTATTAAAGTTAAATTTCTGGCAAATGTTAATTTAAATGGAATGAAAAAGGATATTAGAAGGGCAGTACAGCATAATAAGGAAGTACTTACAGGAATGAAAGCTAATTAATTAAGTGCCTGTGGCACACAGTAATAAAATAATATCAGCAGATTGAGTAAAAGTAGGAAAAGTGTGGACATTTGAAAACTATTCATAGTTTACATTTGACTACTTTGTCAAGGGTAAGTAGTAGTTTGAGGTCCTGAAGTTTGCAGAAAACTGGTATTAGAAATAATTGAGCTATGAAGACAGGTTAAAGAAGCTCAATTTGATAACAATAGAAATTATATGGACCAGAAGTGATAAAATAATCATATACAAAATAGTTAAAGAAATGGATGAATTAAATGAGGGCATCATTATAATGGAGGAAATATAGACATCCACAAAACTTCCAGGTCTCTGGGTTTGTACATGCCTTCGACATACCAGGACCTGAATCTAATTTACTCATAAAGGCAATGGTTGCATGGGCATTTGGGAACAGTCAATACTGAGTGAAACCTCCCAGAAAGTACACATGAAGCCAAAGAAACTGTGTATTTTGATTAGAGAAAAAAAGATGAAAACAAGGGAAGTGGTATCGTCATTTGCTCAGTGCCAACAAATCATGTACCCAGGGATGCTGGGTACTAGTACATGGTATTTGGAAGATATAGTTAAGTATTACCTATGTATAGTTACAGGATGAGAGCTACACTTGTGGTGTCTCGTCTTCTCAGAACTCTGTCATATGACGTTTTGAAATTACAGACTGTTTGACATCCACCACACACTTGTCTCAACTGTCAACCACTCTGCAAAAATGAGCTTTGAAATGTTTTCAGCAGCTTTGTTTCCTTAGTTTGAGTCTATGACCACTTCTTTAAGCAGCACATTTTAAGACTACTTCTTTGTCAATTTTGTCGATTCCTTTTACTATTTTATATGTAGCAATCATATCACCTATTTTTCTTCTGTCTTCTAACCTTGGTATATTTAACACCTTTAGCCACTCCTCATAGCCCTTTTTTTTCAGTTCTGGAAGCCATTTAGTTGGATGTCGGCACCTTCCCAGTTTGTAGATGGGCTTCTTGAGATATGGGCACCATACAACCATTACATATTCCAATTTTGGTCTCACAAAGGATGAGAACCATTTCTTTAATATTTCACCATCCATGTATTTAAAATTGATTCTGAAGTTGGAAGGCGTATAATATGCTTTTCACACAATGTTCTTTATGTGATCCTCAAGTGATAGTTTCTATCTAGGACCACCCCCTAGATCTCTTTCTTTATCAAAGTTCTTTAAAGCCTTTTCACATAATTTGTATTTTGTGTGTAGTATATTTTCTTCATTTGTTCATTATGTAACATGGCATTTATTCACATTAAATCCATCTGCTAAGTGTTCTTCTCTACACTTTAGTCCTGGTTGTCTTGAAGGCCATGACAATCGTCTTAATTTTCTTGCCTTTCTTAGTAGCTTGGCATCATCAGCAAACATTTCTTAAAGCTCTGTATTCCTTCTGGTAGATCATTCATATAGACAGTGAGCATTACTAGTGCTAGAACTGAACTCTGTGGTACACCGCTTGTAAAATTTCTCCAATTTGACACATTGTCTCTGATTACCACCCTCATTTTTCTGTCATTTAAAAAAAATCATTTATGTCAGAAGTGTGTGTATCATCCCCTCAGTATATTCCATTTTCCAGAACAACCTCTTATGTGGGAGTCTTTCAAAAGTTTTTTTGTTTTGACTATTACACTTGTCAATGATACAGGTCAGATGCTCTTTACACTTGAGAGCTGAATTTCAAGGTCATTGCTCTATGAATGTTCCTAGTATTCACTATGGAACATTTTTGTTACCAAAATTTTGTTTGCTCTGTGAGAGGGATGCTTGCTACCTGTATTAACATAATGTTTTGGAGCTGGATGTGTGTACATCAGCCATGGTCAGTAGTTTACGAATGAGGCCCTGGGCAGGCACATGTGTCCCCTCTATTTTGTCAAAATGGCAGATATCTTCTAGAGGCCAGAGAGAGCCAAAGACATGGTCATAGAAATGGCAGGACTTTACAGTATGATGCTTTACCTAAAACTGTCTCCAGCTGATGGGAGTAGAGTGTATATGGGGCCAGTCACTTAAGAGCAATGGGAGCAGTGTAAGGGTTCATGTTGTACATGTGTGTTTTATATAAGTGCAAACACATAGCCTGGCATTCTTGTCCTATGAATATTACTTGATTATATTAATGCCATAGTATCTTTGACAAATATTTCTATTTTAATGAACAAATTATAATAAGGTTACATTTTGCATTTGATTATGATAACCATGTTTTTTACAACCACTTCATATTTCTTTTAAGATTGACCCAGCAACAAAGGCTGGCTACACACCACTTCACGTTGCATGTCATTTTGGTCAGATGAATATGGTGCGCTTCCTGCTGCAACACGGAGCTAAGGTTGACTCAACAACTCAACTTGGGTTAGTTTTCCTCATATTTCTCTTTGTTTAATTTTAAAGACACAAAACCTTTAAATAAGAATTGGGCCAAAATCAATTTACAGGTGTAGATATTTATAGATATACATGACTGTAATACAATTTTTAGAAAAATACTGTATTAATACATATCCATTAAAGATGAAAATACTTTATAGTTTATAGAAAACAGTTAACTGCGTTAAGAAACAATGGGGCAAACTTCGTATGCGATACGAATAAAGCTGTAAGAGAAATATTATGAAGCGAGTGTGATCACATGTCAGTACTGTATAGGATGGGATAGAAAACTCAGTGGAGGAGAGTACGTCATAAACCTCCAAGTGGTGAAAAACTGCAAGTTGAGATCCTGTATGGTTACACCCATCTGCTCACCTCAACCTACATCCTACTCGCACACACACCTACATGCTTGCCACACCTACCTGCTCATCTCATCCATCTGCTCACCTCATCCAACCCACATCCTCCTCGTTCACACTCCTACATGCTCACCACACCCACCTCATACACGCTCGCCACACCCACCTCATACACGCTCGCCACACCCACCTCATACACGCTTGCCACACCCACCTCATACACGCTTGCCACACCCACCTCATACACGCTTGCCACACCCACCTCATACACGCTTGCCACACCCACCTCATACACGCTTGCCACACCCACCTCATACACGCTTGCCACACCCACCTCATACACGCTCGCCACACCCACCTCATACACGCTTGCCACACCCACCTCATACATGCTTGCCATACCCACCTCATACATGCTTGCCACACCCACCTCATACACGCTTGCCACACCCACCTCATACATGCTTGCCACACCCACCTCATACACGCTTGCCACACCCACCTCATACACGCTCGCCACACCCACCTCATACATGCTTGCCACACCCACCTCATACACGCTCGCCACACTCACCTCATACACGCTTGCCACACTCGCCACACCCACCTCATACATGCTTGCCACACCCACCTCATACACGCTTGCCACACTCACCTCATGCACCACATACATCTACACTAATTAAATCCCTCTGTATCCTGAGACTGATGGATGCTTACTACCACTGCTACTGATGTTTTAAAAAAAAATTGTACTTCACAGTAAAGGGAAAATGGGGTGTTATTGTGGTAAGAATATTAATAATATTGTTTGCATTGAGAGAGGCCTTTAGCACAGACTAAGGATTTTTAGTTTACTAGTATTTTGATGCTGTACTAGTTTTCATTTGTTCTTCTACACTTAATTTGGAATTTATTATGATGATGAATTAGTGTGATATTAATATTCTACAGATATGACGAATAGTCAACAAGTTCCCTCGGGGCAGATAATTACATGGAGAAGAGAATGACAGGACAAAATATTTGCAGAAGATCTCAGATACAGAAAATGTGTCAAGATTAACGTATATTTTGTCCTGTGCTCATCCACTTAGATTTAATGTTTTGTGCCAAACATAAATAGATGCCATCCTGTTGTTTAAGTAGCAGTATTTCAGTGAAGACAGCAGTGTGCTATAGGAAATTTATACTACAACTGTCACTGACTCATTCATGCCACAAGCGATAGAGTATACCTGATAAACTCCTCGTGCTTGAGATAACAGTGATAAGATAAGCTCTGGCAAGGCTTGGTGATGCCAGTGTAACTGTGCACATTGGCTTGTGAGCACCTGTGGTTCATAAACCGGTATATTAGTTTTGAAAACAATTTTTAGCATAATAAATTGTCTAAAAATGCATTGCTGGTAGCACATTTTTTTAGTCTAATGTCATAGAAGTAAATAATTAGTATTTTACAAACAAGTACTGTACTGCATTAATTTTATGATTCATTGAGATATTTAATAATTGTTGGAAGTCTAATTTTTACACACAGGGCACTCCTTGTGTTCAAATGCTAAATAATTAATAATGTAAATAACAATTTTCTACAGCTTGTAAAATGTATGCACAATGGAGGAACATTAATAGGAAATTATATTTTGGGAGATCTAGAAAAGTTTTCTTGCTTGTAAAACAGGTTTTTCATACATACATACATACATACATACATATGTTGTTGAATATGACCGAAAGGGTAAGGTTCATGATTCTAACACGAAAATCTCAATATTTCTTACGTTTTTCTTCACTGTCGAGGGCAATTGAAAAATTAACTCTCCAAAATTCATTTTCACATTTTATTAATGGCCTGATGCCCAGAAGCGTTTTGCAAGAACACTTCTTACATTTTCAAAGACAATATTTTTACTTACTCAAATCGTGCTTATATTCGTTTTTGGGTGAGGTGATATGACAAAATGTTTTTGGGTGAGGTGGCAGAACACAAATCAATGGGTAAAGGTAATTTTACATAGTCAGAACACGAATAAATGGGTACATTGAGTATTTTCTCTTCTTGCTTCTGTGTTGGTTCGGGGTCTTGAAATGGGTAGAATATAATAATGTGTTAATTGGCTGTTGATTGCCGGAGTGGACTTTTTGATGTGTAGCGCCTCGCTGATGTCGAGCCTCCTACTGTCGCTGTATCTATCGATGATTTCTGTGTTGGTTGTCAAGATTTCTCTGGTGATGGTCTGATTGTGTGAGGAGATTATATGCTCCTTGATGGTGCCCTGTTCTTTGTGCATTGTTATTTGCCTAGAAAGAGACGTTGTTGTCTTGCCTATATACTGAGATCTTTGTGGCTGACAGTCCCCAAGTGAGTATGTGAAGGCATAGACGACATTGGTTTGGTTTCTTTCAAGGCGCTCTGCTTGGTGTCTGGAGAGTTCATAAAAAAAGTCAACACCAGCAATCAACAGCCAATTAATACATAATTACATTCTACCCACTTCAAGACCCCGAACCTGCACAGAAGCAAGAAGATAGAATATATACCCATGGTCATATGCCCATTGTATATATCCATTGTTTCGTGTTTTGTGTTTTATTTCCTGTCACCTCATCCAAAAACATTTGTATCCCATCACCAGTTTTGTCATATTTAATGTCTCTAGGCAAGGTCTCTAACCTCTCCTCATAGCTCTTGCCCTTCAGTTCTGGGAGTCACTTAGTAGCATGTCTTTGCACCTTTTCCAGATTGTTGATGTGCTTCTTAAGATATGGGCACCACAAAACCACTGCCTATTCTAGCTTTGGCCTAACAAAAGTCGTGAACAATTTCTTTAGTATTTCCCCATCCATGTATTTAAAAGCAATTCTGAAGTTAGGAAGCATAGCATAGGCTCCTCGCACAACATTCTTTGTGGTCCTCGGGTGATAGTATACTATCTAGAACTTCCCCTAGATTCTTTATCAGAATTCTTTAAAGATTTCTCACATAATTTATAGGTTGTGTGGGGTCTATGTTCTCCTATTCCACATTCCATAACATGGCATTTATTCACATTAAATTCCATTTGCCAAGTGGTGTTCCATATACTTATTTTGTCTAGGTTTTCTTGAAGGGCATGACAATCATTTAAGTTTCTTATCCTTCCTATTATCTTAGCATCATCAGCAAACATGTTCATATAATTCTGTATTCCATCAGGTAGATCATTTATGTAGACAATGAACATCACCGGTACAAGAACTGAACCCTGTGGTACTCCACTTGTGATGTTTTTCCAGTCCGATACATTGCCTCCGATTACTGCCTTCATTTTTCTATCAGTCAGAAAAATTTTCATCCATGTTAGAAGTTTACCTGTCACCCCTCCAATATTTTCCAGTTTCCAGAACAACCTCTTATGTGGAACTCTGTCGCGCGTGTAATTACCTTGTGTGTGTGTGTGTGTGTGTGTGTGTGTGTGTGTGTGTGTGTGTGTGTGTAATTACCTAAGTGTAATTACAGGATGAGAGCTACGCTCGTGGTGTCCTGTCTTCCCAGCACTCTTTGTCATATAATGCTTTGAAATTGCTGATAGTTTTGGCCTCCACCACCCTCTCACCTAACTTGTTCCAACCGTCTACTACTCTGTTTTCAAAAATGAATTTTCTTTTATTTCTCCGGCAGCTTTGTTTCGTTAGTTTAAATCTATGACCTTGTGTTCTTGAAGTTCCAGGTCTCAGGAATTCTTCCCTATCAATTTTATCGATTCCTGTTACTATTTTGTACGTAGTGATCACATCGCCTCCTTTTCTCGTGATGTTGGCCTTGTGCAGCTGCACATGCAGGTTCCTACCCTTTTGCCATCTTTGGTTGGCTAAGATGCCAACCAAAGCATCTTTGGTTGGCTAAGATGCCAACCAAAGCATCTTTGGTTGCCTTTGGTTGCAGAGGATTTGCGCACCCATGGGCATTTGGATTCGGTCTTCCGCTTCTTTTTCCTTCTCGAACTATCGAGAAAAAAGAAAAGAAATGTAAAGAAATGTAAAGAAATGTAAAGTACCAGTAGCGAGAGCACTCAGCGTAATATGGAGAAAGAGCCTGGATACAGGGGAGATACCAGCAGCACTTAAATCTGCAGATATAGCTCCGTTGCACAAGGGGGGGAGTAAAGCCTTGGCAAAAAATTATAGGCCAGTTGCACTAACATCACACATAATAAAAGTGTTTGAAAGAGTGATTAGGAATCAAATTTCTAGTTTTATGGAAAACAATGAATTGCACAATCCAGGACAACATGGATTTAGAGCGGGAAGATCCTGTCTGTCACAGTTACTCAACCACTATGACAAAATCACAGAAGCCCTAGAAGAAAAGCAAAATGCATATGTTGTATACACAGACTTTGCAAAGGCGTTCGACAAATGTGACCATGGGGTGATAGCTCACAAAATGAGGTCAATGGGAATAACTGGAAAAGTAGGACGCTGGATACTCAATTTCCTGTCGAACAGAACACAAAGAGTAACAGTCAATCAGATAAAATCGAGTCCAAGCGATGTTAAAAGCTCTGTACCTCAAGGTACAGTCCTTGCACCGCTACTGTTCCTTATTCTCATATCTGATATAGACAAAAATACACGCCACAGCTTCGTGTCGTCCTTTGCAGATGACACAAAAATCAGCATGAAAATTACCTCTGCTGAAGACATTGAAAAACTACAAGCAGATGTCAACAAAGTTTTTGATTGGGCAGCAGAAAATAACATGATGTTTAACAGTGATAAATTTCAGGTACTCAGGTACGGCAAAAATGAGGATCTGAAACATAATACAGGGTACAAAACACAATCGAATCTTCCCATAGTAGGAAAACAGCATGTCAAGGATTTGGGAATAATGATGTCCGACGATCTAACGTTTAGGGAGCATAACCAAGCAAATATCGCGTCAGCCAGAAAAATGATCGGATGGATTACGAGAACTTTCAAATCCAGGGATCCCATCACAATGGTTGTACTCTTCAAGTCACTTGTGCTGTCCCGTCTCGAGTACTGCTCAGTACTCACTTCCCCCTTCAGAGCAGGAGAGATTGCTGAAATAGAGGGAATACAGAGAACATATACGGCACGCATAGACGAGATAAAACACCTAAATTATTGGGATCGTCTCAAAGCTCTCCAAATGTACTCTCTAGAAAGGAGACGAGAGAGATACCAAATAATATACACCTGGAAAATACTGGAGGGTCAGGTCCCAAATCTACACAGTAAAATAACAACGTACTGGAGTGAACGATATGGAAGAAAATGCAAGATTGAACCTGTGAAGAGCAGAGGTGTCATAGGCACAATCAGAGAGCACTGTATAAACATCAGGGGTCCGCGGTTGTTCAACGTCCTCCCAGCGAGCATAAG
Source organism: Procambarus clarkii (assembly GCF_040958095.1). Lineage (NCBI taxonomy): Eukaryota > Metazoa > Arthropoda > Malacostraca > Decapoda > Cambaridae > Procambarus > Procambarus clarkii. The sequence goes on from NC_091171.1 coordinate 8,627,688, forward strand.
AAATATTGCCGGAACAACCGTGGACATCTTCAAGAGAAAACTGGACGGTTTTCTAAGAGAAGTTCCGGATCAGCCGGGCTGTGGTGGGTACGTGGCCCTGCGGGCCGCTCCAAGCAACAGCCTGGTGGACCAAACTCTCACAAGTCGAGCCTGGCCTCGGGCCGGGCTTGGGGAGTAGAAGAACTCCCAGAACCCCATCAACCAGGTATCAACCAGGTATCCTCGGCCTGGCTTGAGGCATTAAGTGCCGGGCCTTCGTCTGGTGCACTGGCCTTTGCGACTAGGGCGTAGGCCGCACTGTTGAAGCTGTTTGCGTCGATTTTCACGGAGATGGTGTGTCTGTCCTTTGCTTCTCGCCTTGCGTGGCGACAGGCTATGTTCACTCTTTCTTTGGAATCCGCCTAGGCCCTGGCTCATAGGTTTTCTTCACCGTTTTGGTTGTTACTGTTCGCAAAGACTGCTGTCATACAGTTTCTGCAGGCGGCTTTGTCCAGCTGTCGTCCTATTTCGGACTTGTTGCCTATATGGGGTGGCTATTCCCGGCCTTCTCGGAAGGGATGTGCCAGGGTTCGGGGTTCCTCCAGTCGGGGTGGCCATCCTGTTTGGGTTCATTACCCCTGTTCACGAAATGGCAATGGGTAGGTGGCTCCCTTTGTTTGCTCACACCTGGTCGCATGATTCGTGGGCGTTTCGGGTTGTTTCCTCAGGCCTGTGGTAGCGTTGGGTGGCTCCTCCTCCTTCGGGGGGTTTGGGGCTGGTGGGGCAGGCTTCTTCCCCCGAGTTCCATCGGGTCATTTCGGAGTGGGTGCGCTTGAGCGTGGTCGAAACGACCCCATCCCTCGGGTGGGTTTCCCGCCTGTTTCCAGTGCCGAAACAGGACTGTGTAGCTCTGCGGTTCAATCTGGACTTGTGCTGTCTAAACCCCTAGATTCCTTGCCCCTCCTTTTGGATTACCACTCTATCTCAGGTCCAGCTTCTGTTGGAGCCGGGTGCCTGGATGGTGTCCCTGGACACCATCCAGGGACACCCCCGCCTTCAGCTGTTACTATGGGAGATGGGAGTCTCGGGTCACTCGGCTGTTGCTCGAGCAGTTGTGTGGGAGTTTGAACTTCGCCGTACTGGTCTACCCGCTGGGTCAGGTTTGGCTTTGGGGTCTGTTCTGGTTCCTTCGGGGATGCCCGTTTCACCTCAATCGCGATTGCTGGGTTCGGCCTCCGTGGGCCTTGCATCAGTTGCTGCGTTGGTTGCTGCATTGGTTGCTCTTTTTTTTTTTTTTGTGGTTCAGTGCCTTGGCACCTACCCGAGCCCTCGCTCGATGTGTTCATGGACGCGTCGTCTGTCGGCTGGGGCTTTGTGACCAGTGCTCATCAAGGCAGTCAGGGGCGGTGAGGTCCGTCCTTCCGTCGGGTTCACAGCATGGTGGGGGAGTTTGTGGTGGTTTGGCTGTCGCTTCGGAGGGTTCGGGTTGCTCGGGGCTCTCCATTCCGGCTAAATTCCAACTGTTCTCTGGTGGTTCATTGCCTGAACCGCGGGGGTTCCCTTCGGTCTTTGCCTCTTTGGGGCTGGTCGCTTCTAGTGGCTTGTTTGCTGGTTTCTCTGGGTTTGGCTCTCCATGCAATTCATATCCAGGAAGTGTCCAACGTCTTGGCGGACGGCCTGTCTTGGTTCGTTCCCCTGTTCACGGGATGGACTGCGACACCGACTCCTTCAGATGGCTCTGCTGGACACATGGGCTCCCGGAGGTGGACCCTTCACGTCAGCGTGGTCGCGGTGTCTCCCGATATATGTGGCGCCCTTCCCCGACCACAAAGCGTTCGTGGACACCTTTCAGCAAGACTGGTCGAGGTAGGGTTGCTTATACCTCTTCCCCCATTCCAGCTGTTGCTTCAGGTCCTGGCTCAGTGGGAGTCTTACCACAGGAGAGTTGTCCTGTTGGCCACTTGGTGGCCGGCCCAACCTTGGTTTTAGGTGCTGCTTGCTCGGTGTCCAAACCTGGGGCATTTTCCGTGGCTCGGCCTTTCCAGCAGGTCAGATTGGTTTGGTACACGGCTGGTTCAGTCTTCTCCTCTGCTCTTCGGGTCTGGTCTTTTTGATGTGGGTTTATTACCCTTTGTATGGTGATCAGGTGGCTTCGTTGATGGTGTTCCACCTGAGAGCTTTGTCTCGGTGACAGTATGAAGTTTCCTGGAGTTCTTTCCACCATTTTCTCTCTTCGTAGGTTATTTTCTATTTCAGATCGGGTTCTCTTGTCCTTTCTTTCTATGCTTTTTCCCGGACCGTCATTTAATGCTTAATACTGTCACCTCATATCGTGCGGTGCTGGTGGAGCTACTACAGCTTGCATTCATGGTGGATCTCACTCTGCCTCGTTCCATGAGCTTTCTCATGCTTTGTTTTACCTCTGGCCTGCTCATGTGCCACCTGAGCCATCCTGGTCCTTGGACAGGGTCCTCTCCTATCTTTCTCCTCCTCGGTTCGTGGTGGCCTATTTGGTTCAAGATTTTTTCCAAGGGTCTTTCTGTTGGCATTGGCCTCTGGGGGTCGGGTTGGTGAGCTTTGTGCTCTCCTTCGGCGCAAGGGTTTCTGCTCGTTCGGTTCTGGTCGGCGGTTTGTTCATTTGCATTCATTTCATTCAAATGTTTATTTTGGTATCTTTTTGTTCAAATAGAATTCCCTTCAGGAATATATACGTATAAAGTCCAACAGCCCGGCGTGCCAATCGCACCAAACTCACAAATCGGCTGAGGGTTACCTGTGAGTGTGTAACCCCACCAAAATGTGTCTACTCTTTTTGGGATTCTCACCTCAATTCTCGTGTTATGTCGTTCATTTTTGGTATCAATTTGTTTGCAATAGAATTTCCTACAGGGGTATATGCATATAAAGCGTAAAATTCCAGTGCACACCCCCTTCCCCAGCAAAGGTAAAAGTCAGCCAAGCATTTGCTGTGAGCGAGCGCCATATGCACATCCGCTACATCTGCACACAAATGTGTATAATCTTTTTAGTTTGATAGCATTAATTTTCCAGTAACATCATTCATTCTGGTATCAATTTGTTCGCAGTAGAATGCTCTACAGGGGAGAAAAAAAGGCTGTACTTACCACCCAATGATGATTGTAGACTATGAGTTGAGCATTAGGCTGAACCAATCTACCTGCTCCAGGAAACTTTCCTGAAGCTGCTCAACCGATGTTTTATAGGTGGAGTGAATGGTGGGTAAGCATTACTGCTTATCCACCCAGTATGTCCTCTTGCGATGGTACAAGCCAGAGCATGGTGCAGCACACAGTGCCACACCACATGACTTGCACTTATATTCGGTGTCCTTCCTTTTACCATTTTTGTAGCAAACACGACACTTCAGCCCTTTCTGGATGAGAAATAGGGAATGGTTCAAGTTCCTGTTCAGATGTTCTTGTTTATCAACAATACAAGGGTTTCTCCTAGCAATAGCACAAAAGCATTATGGAAGATACTGGAGGGCCAAGTACCAAATCTACACAGTAAAATAACAACGTACTGGAGTGAACGATATGGAAGAAAATGCAGAATAGAACCAGTGAAGAGCAGAGGTGCCATAATCACAATCAGAGAACACTGTATAAACATCAGTGGTTGTTCAACGTCCTCCCAGCAAGCATAAGAAATATTGCCGGAACAACCGTGGACATCTTCAAGAGGAAACTAGATTTATTCCTCCAAGGAGTGCCGGGTCAACCGGGCTGTGGTGAGTATGTGGGCCTGCGGGCCGCTCCAAGGAACAACCTAGTGGACCAAACTCTCACAAGTCAAGCCTGGCCTCGGGCTGGGCTTGGGGAGTAGAAGAACTCCCAGAACCCCATGAACCAGGTATCAACCAGGTATCAACCAGCACCAGAAGGAATAATCTGACTCGTCTTCCGAGTCAGATGATGAATTGTCATGTCGAGGTGAAGCTGGGAATAGTGGCCGCCTCACACCTGATGGTCTGAGTGTTGCAACATTGTCACCAGTAGATGTGCTACCATCATCATGTACATCACCAGCATGTCTGATGTTGTCATTTTGGAAAGACCACTTCTTAGTCAAAATTCAGTAGTGATCAAATGATGACTTCATGGAACTGTAGCAATGCGAGTTTCTTTGTATTGGTTGTGTAGTACTGATATATCACAAAAGCATTATGGATAGCCATTTGCATAAAGTAGAACGTGATTTTCTTCTTCCACTTGTGACAGTTCCGTGCGAAACGATATTTGAAGATTTGGTCAAAGTGATAAACACTTTTCATGTTATTGTAGTCACAGATTGCGTTTGGTTTGTTTACAGTGACCTGTTGCAATGAAGATGTTCTGTCAGGTTTGCCTACATGTTTCCTTCGTTCCATTTGTTGTGTATCTGCATTGTGGAAGTTGTGAAGAGTGAAACAACTCGCTTACCTTTCCACAGAATTATGAAAGTATTGTCTTTACATCTGAATACTGTTTTATCTACTGGCAGTTTACTCTTTGCTTGAAGCTGAAGATCTTTTGTTGCACCAAGACGCAATCTGAGAGTACCACAGGTGTATACACCTTCTTCAAGCAGCTTTTCACTCAGTTGAACAGAGTTATAGTAGTTATTCATAAATAAATGGTAACCTTTGTTCTTTAGTGGTTCCATCAAACCCATAACTGTTTCCATCAAACCCATAACTGTTTCAATCGTTGTCATCCCAATTACTGCATACACCTCAAAATCATACCTGTAACCACTTTTAATTTAGCTAGCATGTACAGCTTCACTTATACTTGTCAGATTTATTTGGATTATAAACCTTGAAAGCTAACCGGCCCCTCAATGACATTGTACCTTCATCCAAACACAGATTTTTCGTCGGAATGTACTTGAATGTTTTTTTATTTATTTTTTAGATATTCCATGAATGTTCTAACTTTGATTAGTCTGTCTTTATTGTCTTTGGGAATGGCATTATTGTCATAGGTTTGAAAATACCTTGCAATCAATTCATATTGTTTTGACGTCATAAAATTATTGAAACAAGGTACATGCCACATTTTACCTGTTTGCCAGTACATTCTCATCGCTGGCAACTTCATAATGCCCATCAACATTGTCAGTTCCAAATATCTGGCAAGCTCTTTTACACTCAATTCATCCCCACTTATTGCTTGGGGTACTAGAAGTATTGCAGTTGCTTTGTGATGCATACAAATTTGTTTCGTATACAAAATATTGTCACAAATCTCGTGTAATAAATAACTGTAAAAATCCAAGAGAGGTGATTGGTAATGGTACAGTCAAGCCTGGTGTTCCAGTAAAACTTTCTACAAGTGATGGAGTGTTGTCAGTGAACCAGGCTTGACCAGAACGTTGCCGTTTCCTAGGTGCGGTATGACCATTTGAGCCTGTGGCAGTATGAACATCAAAGTCATCACTCCCCTCACTTTCAATCTCATCCTCACCTGCTGTTTCAGTTTCAACAAACTCAGTCACTTTCGGTACTTTCAATTTCTAAATCAGAAAAATTGCCAATTACAGCCTGTATTTTCCTTGGGGCGAGTTTTACAGCCCTGTATTGTTGGCGAACATGACAAAGCTTGTCCATCTCACGTCTTTTTTTCCATGCTTTCGCCCTGGAATGCCTGTTCTTGATTACTATCCATCTCGTAGTAAATGTAAAGTGTATAAAGATACTAACCAATGTTATTAAGGGGAAATAGCCGTAAACAGGTCAAATGCGAGACAATGCGGCACTGCTCATGAGGGAGATGTAAACAATGAGGCCTACAGGGCCTACCCGTGCCTCAATGCCATTTGGCCCATAGCAGAAAATGGGAAGACATTGGCGCAAAGTTTAAAACATGTCCCAAAATGTTCGGATAAAAAATGTAAAATTGATTAAATTTGGACGTCGGCTACGTCCCTCCCGAACATCTGCAGAGTTAATTTCGGACGTCATATTGGTCCCTCCCGAACGAAAGTGTTAAGTCTAGCCAGCCTGTGGTCTATCGTTGTACCCATGACATTCAAAAGTTTGCTGCTTTGGCTGCTGTTTTTGGCAACATGTCTTGGGCTGATATTCTGGCACAGGGCTTTTGGAGGTCGAACAGTGTCTTGGCCATTATTTGGTCAACATTCCTGATTCTGGGCGTTCGTGTGTTGCTTTGGGTCGCAGGTTGGAGCTAGTTGTTTCGACTTCGAGTTGAGGAGCAAGTGGTGGCCACCTCCCAGGTAAGTTCCTTTTCCTTATCTTTGATTAGGTAGCTCCAGGGAGCCAAAGGGACTCGCCACAGAAAACCAGCATTGAATGTAAGGAAACGCCATTTTCTGGGTAAGCCTTGGAAGCTCCCTGACACCCTCCCTCACTCCGGTTAACAGTTTTCGCAGTTTTTTTATGACTAGCCACCGAACTGAGGTTGCTGAGTAGCTGGTGTGGAAGTTCTGGGGCTCCTAGGAGGGAGGGTGGGCGCTGCACGGATGAGCAGCGCGGCAGCGGTGTGTGACGTTTGCTTGTTTGTTTCCTTGGGAATTGGGGGGAGTTCTGCATCTGTGAGTTTGCAGTTGTTATTTTCTTAACATGTGGGATCTGTTTTGTTATGCCTACCTTTCTGGGTGCCTGACCCCGGTCGATGGCAGATTAGGAAAGTCTTCCCACCACAGGGGTTTTTCTAGGGGCCATTGCTCCCTGTGCCACTCTGAGGGCGGGGGGGGGGGCAGGTTCTGGCTCGTGGTCCCTGGTAGGCTGAACTCCATTGACTATTGTCTTAGTCTAATATATTGCATATTAGCCCGATAGCTCCAGGAAGTCTCCGGGGCTCGCCCACAAAATGGGGTTTCATTACAGTCAACGCTGGTTTTATATTTTTTGTAGCCAAGAAAGTGGATAGAGTGACCAGCACATGTCAAAAATAAGTTAGGTTACTATGTTTGCATAGGCATGTTTAAGGATTAGAATTGAAATGAATAATTACTATTTTCTGTTGTGAGAAGTTGGAAACATAGGTGTACATATTGTTTATATGTATACTGTACAGTACAAATGTATATATTAATAATTTTAAGTTGGCTGGTAGATAAGGCATGAAAATAAAAGATAAAGAAAAATCTGTTAATTTCACTATTCCCTTACCCTTGTAAGGGAATAGTGATTATCTTTCATTCTAAGGATTTGATTTTTGATTTTTGTGGCATTTTCAAACCACTACCCGTTTGTGTGTGTACAAAATAAAAAGTTTTAACGTGATTTTGGTCATAAGATGATAACAAATTTTTTATACCACATTCATGATTGAATGTATGCTTTTGTGTGTGTTTGCAAACTGTGTGTAACACAGTTTGCAAACACTGAAAACAGAAAGCAAAACAAACACTGAAAACCATTTGAAAACACTTGAAGTTTACTTCACTAAGTAACTAAACTTTGGGTGGTGTGTTAATTTATACTAGACATTTATGTAATGCACAAATACTGCTAAAGGATGATTTCCTTCTCTCTGACAGATACACACCACTTCACCAGGCAGCTCAACAAGGACACACCCAAATTGTAAACTTGCTTCTTGAGAACAAGGCTGAACCCAACACAGAAACAAACGTGAGTTACTCATATGCTCGACAAATTAAAATTGTGCTCAGTGGTAGAGATTTTAATACTACTGTACTTCATATTTATCAGAAAAATCATGTGTTTGCAAAATATTGTTTACTTGGTAAATTGCCTATTCTTGAAAGATACATAATGTGTACGTTTAATTGATGTAGAAGGAAACTAAAGTTTCCTATTATTTACAGTACTGTATACTCTTCTATATATAGTATTTTAAGGGAATGTCTCCCGACACAGGACGGCAAGACGGCGCTCAGCATTGCACAACGTCTCGGCTACATATCGGTAGTCGAGACATTGAAAATTGTAACAGAAACCACTATAAATACAACGACCACAACAGTTACTGAGGAGAAGTACAAAGTGGTTGTTCCAGAAACCATGCACGAAACCTTCATGAGCGAGTCAGAGGACGAAGGAGGTAAGTTTTTTAAACAGTATTTATTCTTTCTGGAATAGTTAATAAAATTTAGGTTTCATTGACAAATTTTTTTATGTGATTATTCCTTGGGATAATATGTTTTATTGGTTTTTACTGTAAATTTTCCTTATTAAACTATGGTAGATTTTAAAATTATATTATTGTTTATTTTTTACATACTAACTTACAAAACAATTTAGATGTTTTATTTTTTGTTGAAGCAATATTTCAGTTATAATAAAAGGGATGTGCTTAAAATGAGTAATGTATGGCTCCTCTAATTATCAATTAAAGAAAATTATTTTGGGGGCTCTGCTATTTTTTGTATATTTCATATTATACTTTTATTCTTAGTATGAACTTTTTAATATACAGACAAGTGTTATTTCAGCCTTATGCAAACAAGTTTTTTTGTTTTTATCTTTGTGAATTTTTTGGATATTGTTTAGATATTGCTTGGATAATAAAATTTCTGGGAGGTTCCCCCTCAGCTGCTCCATGAGCTATGCACTGGTGCAGCCATGTCTTGGAAAGATGCGCTAGGTCTCTTGACACCCACTCTTGCCTACTGAAGCCAGGACCAGAATCTGGCTCTATCTAAGAATGGGGAGCTTGGGAGTCGGAGACAAACTGTGAAAAACCAGAAAGTATAAAAGCAACAAAACGAGTTACTGCTTGAAATATATGTGGTATCCGAACAAGACAAATTATCATTGCCGCATTGTTAACATTGCATCTGTATTGCATTTGACTGCTGCCAGGTAGGCAGCCCAGGTCACTTCGGGTTCTGCTTCAGATGAAATTAGTCTGGGATACCAAGACAGCCTCACTCTCTTTCCTGCAGTTGGCCCCATTCAGGCTGCATTGCTGCCTTTGGGTGAGTGCGGGAGAGATCTTTACTTTTCCATTGGTACCTTCTGTGCCTTTAGTGTACCCTGAATTTTGCCTATATGATTTATCCTCTGGGCCATGCGGATAACATTTACCTGTGTTTCGGACTGAACAGTGCGTGGCTTTTTTCATCTAAAGGATATCTTGCATCTTGCATTTTCATTTGACTTTTTTTTTTTTTCATGGTTTAGCTGCATGGTGCCGTCCTGTATCACTCTGGTTGTTCATAGATATCAGATCTCGGGTAGGGCTTCATCTCCAGCTCTTGCCATGTCAGTCAAGGGCAGTGGTCTTCTTTCTGTGGTTAATGCATATCATTGTGCATATGTTGCAGTCTAGATGGTGCTTCACCAACAGCGTCTACAGTGACACAGTTTACACTACTCTCTATCTTTATTTGGATTGTTCTGCAGTGGCCCATTATCTCAACAGGGAACGTTTAATTCATTTTTCTGGGAGAGCCTCTTCGGCTCCCTGGAGCTTACTAGACTGATATGCTAATGTCAGACATTGGGATCAGTCATGTGTAAGGAGTTCTGTGGGCCTACCGGGGACCACGAGTCAGAACCTGGCCCCCCTCAGAGGCATGGGGAGCAATGGCCAATAGAAACCCTCGTGTTGTTGGAAGCATTCCATGTCTGCCATCGACCGAGTCAGGCACCCAGAAAGGTAAGCATCTCAAAACGAACCCCTATTCTGGTGAAAATATTGCTATCAACAAACCGAACAAATCGATAGAAACTCCTCTAACAGATATGAGAAAACGAGCATGACGTCATACGTCCCAGACCCCCCACGCCGGCTATCCACCCCTGTATGTGGTGCCCTTCCCCGACTGCGTGGCCGTCATGATCGATGCCTTTCGGCAGGACTGGTTGCGATGGGGGGTTCCTGTACCTCTTTTCCCCAGTTCAGCTGTTGCTCCAGGTCCTGACTCGCTTGGAGTGTTGTCCTCTTGGCCCCGTGGTGGTCGGCCCAGCTGTGGTTTCAGGTGGTGCTTGCTCTTTGTCTGAACCCGGAGGTTTTCCCGTGGCTCCGCCTCTTCCAGCAGATCGGACTGGAACATCACATGACTGGTTCGATCTTCTCCTCGAGCCTTCGCGTATGGTACTTTTGACTCAAGTTTATCATCTCTATGGTGATCATGTGGCTTCCTTGTTAGTGTCCCACCTGCGGGCTTCGTCTCGGCGGCAGTATGAAGTATCCTGGCGGTCCTTCCATTTCGTCTTGTGTCTTCGTCGTTGTACTTCGCTGTCTGTTAGGGTGGTGTCCTTTGTCACTTGGTTGTTCCAGGACCGTCACCTTAAGCCTAACACTGTTGCCTCATATTGTGCAGCGCTGGCGGAGCCGCTTCAGCTTGCTTTCGATATTGATGTTACTTCTGCGCCGTTTCGCAAGCTGTCTTGTGCTTTGTCTCGCCTCCGGCCTGCTCATGCACCGTCTGAACCGTCCTGGTCTTTGGACAGAGTGCTCTCTTTTCTTTCTTCTCATCGGTTTATTGTGGCCCCTTCGGTTCAGGATTGTTTCTCCAAGGCTCTTTTTTTGTTAGCATTGGCCTCTGGGGGTCGAGTTGGGGAGCTTCATGCTCTCCTCCGGAGTAAGGGTTTCTGCTGCTTTGGTCTTTGTGATGGTTGTGTTCATTTGCAGCCATTTCCTCCTTTTCTGGCGAAGAAAGAGACTGGTGCTTTCCGGAGGGGTCCCTGGGTTGTTGATGCTTAGTTGGTCAGGCCGGGTGTGCATCATGTTTTGTATCTGGTTGCAGCTCTTCGCCATTATTTGTGTGCCACGGCTTCTGTTTCGGGGGACGCACTTTGGGTTGATCTGGTTTCCCTTCTTCCTTGTTCGCAGGTGCGGGTCTCCCAGGTCGTTCGCAGAGTTGTTAAGGCTAGCCAACCTACGGTCTATCCCCATGCCCATGACGTTCGTAAGTTTGCTGCTCTTGCTGCCATCTTTGGCAATACTATATGTCCTGGCCTGACATTCAAGCACTGGGCTTTTGGCGGTCGAACAGGATCCTGGCTGCTCGTTACCTAATGAACGTTCCTGGGCCTAGTCGGGCCTGTGTCGCTTTGGGTTGGCGGCTGCAGCCAGTTGTCTCGACTTTGAGTTGAGGAGTGAGCAGCGATTGCCTCCCGGGTAAGTCCCTATGTTTTCCTCTGTGGGTAGTTAGCTCCGGGGGAGTCGAAGGGGCTCCCTCCAGAAAACCAGCGTTGAATGTAATGAAACCTCATTTTCTGGGTGAGACCCGGAGGCTTCCCTGCATCCCTCCCTCCCTCCGGTTGGCAGGTTTTCACGTGTTTTTGACATCCAGCCTCAGAACTGACGGGTAGATAGCCGGCGTGGGGGGGTCTAGAGCTCCCCCCCTTCCCCCTCCTGGGGAGGAGGGGGAACTGCGCAGACAGCGGTGCGGCGACATATGACATCATGCTTGTTTGCTCGTTTTTTTTAGAGGAGGTTCTATCCACTTGTTCGGCTTTTGGTAGCAATATTTTCAGCAGAATAGGGGGTTTGTTTTGGGATGCTTACCTTTCTGGGTGCCTGACCCGGTCGATGGCAGACAGGGAATGCTTCCAACCACATGGGGGTTTCTATAGGCCATTGCTCCCCATGCATCTCTGAGGGTGCTAGGTTCTGGCTCGTGGTCCCTGGTAGGCCCACAGAACTCCATACACATGACTGATGCCAAATTCTGACATTAGCATATCAGCCTAGTAAGCTCCGAGGAGCCTCTGGGTCTCGCCCAGAAAGTGGTGTTTTATTACATTCAATTCTGGTTTTTTTCCTTTTAGGGTTTGGTTCTGGGATTAGCCATTCTTCTGGCTTCTTTAGATTTACTCCTGAGTGCAGTTCAGATTGGAAGAGTGTGTCAAATGTTCTAACCGGCAGTCTCTCTTGCTTCCATTTGTGCTCGTCATAATGGTCGGTGGACTAGGCATCTTTTTTTTTCTCTGGCTTTGCAAGATGCTCGGCTGGCCACAGGTGTTTGCCTCTGTATGGAGTTTGGTGGTTTTCAGTGTATGTGGTGCTATTCTCAAACTGAGGTTTTTGCCAGAACTGAAGTCATTGGCCTTGTCTATACCTCTTCCAACTTGTGCCATGTTAATCGGTTTTGCAGCTCTTTTAGGACTGCATCATTTTTTTATTTGAATCCCATCACATTGGTTCAGACCTGTTTTTCAGACCTCCTAGGTCTGAAACTCTGTCTCAGCCCTCTGTTCTTCCTGAGGCCCCATCTACTATCGGACATCTGCATCATGACCTACCTGGATGGTTCGTGGCTCTTTTTCAATCTTCATGTATGGAGTTTGTCTTGTATACTACTACATGTATGGGAGTCAGGCAGCTGATAACTTTTGTCTCTCTCCTGGCTCTTCCTTGTTCATTAGTTGATGCTTGCCATAGCCTCTCTGTGTCCTTGGCTGTCTTTGGTGTTGTTTTACCTCCTGCTGGCTTGTGTTGTTAGTTCCAAGGTTCAGTTTTCCCAGGCCATCTGTAAAGTGGTTCACTTCCTCCATCCAGCTGTATATCCTTATTCTCATCATATCTGCAAATTTACTGCTTTGATGACTTTCCTTGCCAATATGTCTATGGTTTATATCCAGGCTCTTAGTAATTGGCATTTCAATAGGGTGGTGGCCATGCTCTATTGGATGTTCCTTGGCCACTCTGCACTTGCACTTGGGTGTTTAGGGCAGTAAATGATGATATGCTTGACCTCTCTTACTTTTGTCTTCTCCCATTGGTAAGCCCTGGCTGAATCTTTCTGCTGCTTAATAATTATATTAATTCTTTTCTGAAATGCAGTCTTCAGCCTTGTTTTATTATGTTTATGATTTTTGTTCTACTTTTGAGTTTATCAATGATTTCCAAGGTCCCCCTCATCTCATATAGAGCTCCAGATGCTGGTCCAGGCTCCTGGTGTACACGAGTTCATCTCCGAGGCCTGATGTATCTCCATAAGGCATGTTTGAATCAATGCTTAGCTCGAGGAGCTCCTGAATACCCCACCAGAAAAGTGTGTTTCATTACATATGGTGTTTTATTTCTTGTTATGAAGTATTGTTACATAAGTTCTCGGACACAATTTCAATACAATACATTTAGCAATGTTTCACCTCTTCAGTAAAATGGGACAAAAGCAGTTTGAATTCTTGTATATATCTTCATTATAGTAGCTGCATTCAATGATTGCAATAGGGATACAATGGCAGTTTTTGTTATACAGTATGCTAACCCAGATAATACGAAAATGAAAACATGCATATACATGCACACACAATTTTCTCTTTAATTTTTCAAAGCATGTTTTGAGTTTTTTGCTGAAAGAAACTATTCCATAGAGCTGTTTAGGTATTGAAGGTAGGGTAGTTACGTCTTGTGTGTGACAGCTAGGGTGTGTTCATGCTAGTGCAGTTCTAATAATCTCTACCATATGTTTGATATCAAATTGAGTGCAAATTTTGAATAATGTGTGTGTTTCATGTGTGCTCTTTAACACAGTTTTAATGACTTCAATTTTGTCACATTTGTATTACTTTATATTGTTTGAAACTAGATTTTTTTAAGGTTATTATTTAATGCCTTTTCTTGTGGTTTTGAAATTGACTTTTTTTCTGCTATGAATGACTCAGTGACTGGCACACATGACATCTTCTTTTATTTCTTTTTATTCTTTTTATATAAGAGATTTTAATGCTCTGTGGTAACTGCTGTTGCAAAATTGAAGCATGTGCTATCTTTGGAATGTTTAACCAGAGTCGATTACTTGAATTAAAAAGATACCTTATTTTGCATGTTAGGCATGGCTTTAATTGCATATATTTTTTCATTTCCAAATTTTAACAAGTTTTAATTTTGTCGCAAACATTTGATTATACCTTATATGCAGCGTATTTAACCTTATCAACTACCTAATATGAGAATGACATATTGATTGAAAATTAGTATTTAGATTTGCACTATATTATTAGATTAGTATAAGCATGTCAATGCCTCTGTTTAAGAGGTGTAGTGAATATTGTAGAATTGATGATTCCAAACAAACCTGTATGCATGCAAGAGCAACAGTGCAAGGCATTCTCAAGAATCATCATCATCAAAAGGGTAAGGTGGAGCCATTACTCTTAAAACGACTTGACAAGCGACAGCATCTTGACAAATTGTAGATAGAAGTTGCTTGTGCTGCTCATTATTTCTTATTTCTGTCAAGTTGTGTAGTGTATTAAGGAGTGCTTGATACTTTGGTAGATCACCAGCTGTTGACCTTTCACAGCCGTATGCGTTATATAACACTTGAGATTAGGCAACGAAGTCTGCGTTCATGAACTCAAGGTAGTGAAATATTTTAATTTTTCCAGAGGACACAAGCTCTAACTTAAATTAAGAATGCCTAAGTTTTTATTTGATAGAAACCTGAAAATTCGTAGCAATTTTTATTAGACTGGACAATGAAAATGATTGAAACCTCACCTATCATTATTTATTGTGTAAAGTAGTTAATTTTATTTCTTGATAAAATATATTACAATTACGTGTTCAAGAGTAGGAGAATGAAGTCTTTGAATTTCATACAGATAAATGGACAGTATTATTTGTATTACTTTAGCTTGGAATATTTTCATTTAAGTTTATATGTTGTTCAGTTTTGTAAAAGCAGTGGTTCAAATTATTGTAATAATTTCTTAAATTGTTAAAATGATGTATACTATTGTATGTTATCTGCTGTAATATTTTATGTATTGTTCTTTTCATTTGATCATGAATACTACATAATTTTGTAAATCTATCAGATGAGTATTATCATAAAGCAATGACTCCTTGTAAATATTGCAAGATGCATGATATTAATAACTGATCAGTATTACTTCTTAATTGATAACAGGATTTAAGGAATACTTTTTGGCTGAAGCTATTAACTGTACTGTGAATCCTTTACAAAAGGCATGAGGAGTGTGAAGAGAAAGACAAAGAGACATTTATGAAAACTGACATCTTTTAATTGTGCTTGATGATTTACAATGAAAAGTACTAACTCAATACTTAAAATTTCTTTAAGCTCAAACTAAACTCGTATAAATTTTATTTAGACCGACTTGAAATTAATACATTACATTGATAAATCTGTAAATTTGCAATGTATGAAACCAATGTTCATCAAGCATAATGAGACTGACCTAGACCTAGTTGTGACAACAGTGCAAAAAACTGTTGGTGACTAACCCTTGTCCGTTGTGGGTGTTGTTTGTGTCCAGGTGACGACAATCTGGTCTCCTCCATGTTTGGTAAGCAGCAGCACGTCACGCTCCCGTTCTATGAAGGACAGTTACGCTACACCAGTAAGTCTTGATTAGGAATAATATATCATCAGTGTAGTTGTATATAATGTTTGTAGAAAATACAGGAAAAGTCTATGCAATTTTTTACTAAATGTCAGGCAAGTTCGATGGCATTGGTTCAACTACCAACTGCAGCCTTTAATGAGATTTTGCATGACATGGTGGTAGGATTTACTGTATATTGCTTTATAAGAACTTGCCTTACATTTTTTAATGGGTTCCTGACTTCTCCTGTATTAATTTTGCTGTGCATGATTCAGGTATCCCATTATGCATTAGTAAATTGTATCCTGCATGAGGAGAAACACAAGAAACATTTATCAACACAAACTGCTAGTAATGTTATACAAATAATAACGTTTTTGTTAATACTGTACTCATAATGTTATCTTCCAATGGCCCTTCCCAAAATCTACAGCCATCCAACAGATAAGCTTTAGACTGTTGCATGCACTCAGATTTTATAATAGCTCTTGCATATCATATATGGGTATCAGATGAGAGGGACATTCTGAATAGGGCTGATGTGTTAAGGTGCAAGTATCAGGGGTTATAATGCTGGGGTAGCTGTTGGTTTGTCTTAGAAATATTAAGCATTTCATTTTGATACAAGTGAGGCTTTTACTGCTTACCTTTACTCAGAAATACGTAGTAATAGAAATACAGTACAGTAATTGCTGTCCTCTATGTGTGGTTTCTCATCACACATAAGGGGATGTCATTAATAATTATTTGGTATTGACCACTTCTCATAATTTATGTATTTTACTAAAGGAATTTTAAGTTTATATTTGGCTACTGTATATCATTCTTGAAATCTGCAGAATGGGAAACACTAAACTTGTCTTTTGGTATACAGTATTATTTTGAACTATTTTGTTAAGTTATTTAAATAATATACTTCTCTACTTTCTTTCCTTTCCACCATTTCTAACCTTTTTACTTGAATTTTATATCTACATTATTTTGTTATTGATCTTTTCTAATATGTGTTGCTTCTTTCATGTGAAAGTATGGTATATGTTAGATAGCTAAAAGTGTTGATGTGTTTGTGTGTACTTACCTAAGTGTACTTACCCAAGTGTACTTCAATGAGAGCTGCACTTGTGATGTGCGTAATAGAGAGAACGGATAATAGAAAGGTTTGATGCATGGATGTAAATGTATGAGAGAGAGAATAGTTGCAGGAAACACATTCAAGTTAGCAGAAAAAAGTGAGTCTGAGCATGAAATCAGCATGAATAGAATAGTGTAAGATCTGTTGAACAGTTTTATACCCGGGATATGTACTTGACAAAAGAGCTGACGGAGGAAAGTGGGTGATGCAGTGAAAGTCTTATCCAGGATATGAAGATTGTATCTCAATACTGTGAAGAGCACGGGTCCTTTTGGGAGAGATTGAATAGGGAATTCTAATAAAGATTCTGCCACAATGGTACGGTCATATGGATAAGTGAATAATTTAAAATATCAAAGAATGTGCACATGTGTTTTTCAAAGTATATGGGATGGGGACATCTAAGAAGCTGGGCAGAAGTTGCAATAAAATATAGTACAGTATTTATCTCAACAACTCTTGAGAAGTAACAGCAAAGAGTTGAGTGGAAGCCAAATGTTAAGAGGGAATGAATGGTTGACAATTCTTTAGGAACATCTTAAACCTAGTCAGTGAAGTGACTTTATTATTGTCAAAATTGCACTAGTTTCTTGTGAAGCAGGTTATTGTGTTGTTTTGAAACACTGGGCATCACTGTGAGTATCTTAACTATTGTCCAACTGTACATTTCTCTTCTTATGTTGTAGGTCCCTTCCCTACCCAGAAAAGTGGGACACAGAGTACCAGTGATGATAAATATTTCTATAGCCTCTCTTCCCACTTTCCTATATCTTGGTTGTATTAATCTTTCATTTTGTTTATATTTTGTGTGTCCCTCTCCCTTTTTTTCTTTTAAGCTCATAGGATATCTAAATAAGAAATAGGTAACTGAGATAGAAGTACCTTACAGTTTTTTCAGGATTATCTGGTGAATCCATTCATATATCAGTATGAAACTTGGCACACGCATATAGTAATGCAAGGAAGGTCTCTGTTGGTGTCGGACCATGTAAGCTCATAGTGTCAGCTTTTCAAACTTTTTTTTTTAACATTGTTTGGGATGGGCAGATATGACCTTTATTAATGCATCAAGTTGAAGATGAATAATCGTAACTACACAAAAAGTTCTGCACACTTTTAAGGTCTGCAGTTAAAGTTTGACAACCATAGAGAATGTCTGCAACTACAGGAGAATTGGCAAGTACATAAAAGGGAAAGATCGACCTTTAAGGATCACCCTAAACGGTGCCAAAGAGATGAAAGAGGTACTAAGGAATGCTAGAAAATTACAGGGTGATGGGCAAGGGAAAGTGTGGTCGTTCAGATGAGATCTTTGAAAAGAAGAGAGAGAGAGAGAAGCTGAAACTGAATCTTGTAGAGGCAAAACATCTAAATGAGGGCAGGAATGAAGAAGAAATCAATTCTTTTTTTTTCTACAAAGTGATAGGGGTATGCAGGCCAGTACAAAATGGTACAAAAAGGCAAACCAACAAAATTGCTAAAGAAAGGGGGAGTGAAGAATAAGGAAAGAGGGAACATGTTTCTGAAAATTGTATACACCAACATAGATGGAGTGAGATCAAAGATACTGGAGTAAAGTGATGTAATGCAGCTGCAGACGCCAGACATTGTTGTACTCACGGAGAAGAAACTTGAAGATGATACAGTACTTTAAATGAGGTCACATTTCCAAGGGGCTACTCAGTTTGGAGACGGGACAGAAAAATTAGGAAAGGCGGTGGTGTTGCTGTGCTGGTGAAAGAACACCTATAGGTAAATGAAGTAATGATTGCCAATCCACGAGAAGTTGACATAAGAGAGATTATAGCAAGAGCGGATAAAGATAGAGCGCGACTGTTGGTAGTCGGCGACTTCAACTTGAAATCCATAGACTGGAAGGCATATGATGCTAGAACAGTGGACTTTTGGACCTGTAGATTCGTAAACCTCATCCTGGAAACATTCATGTATCAACATGTTAAACAAGCTGTGAGGATGAGGGAAGGTGATGTTCCCTCCATGCTGGATTTGATATTTACCAGGAAAGAGGAAAAGATGTTTTACAACTAGTCCCTTCCTCTCTTGAGTAGAAGTGACCTTGTCTTTTTGTGAATAAAGTATGCAATGCATTATAATCTGGAAGAAAATAAGGAGTTTGAAGCGGTTGAAAAACCTGATTTCAGGAGAGGACGTTATGGGGAACTTAAAAATTTCTTTAAGGAATTTGACTGGAAAGTCTTGCTGTTAAAATGAAGTAAATGAGAAGTATGTCAAGTTTTATGAAATATATGATAAAGGCACAAATTTTTTTTTATACCAAAGCAAAGATGCAGAACTAGGAAACAGGATTGGTTCAACAGAAATTGTGAGAGGGCCAGAGACCAAGAGAGACAAATGCGGAATCAATATAGGAAGAGGCCAAACCCCCAAACATACCAGCGATACAAAGATGCGAGAAACAACTACACGGCAGTGAGGAGAGAGGCAAAAAGATATTTTGAAAAAGAGATAGCGGACAAATGTAAAACAGAACCAGGCCTATTCTATAAATTCATAAACAACAAATTACAAGTAATGGATAATATTCAGAGGTTGAAAATGGAAAAAAGATTCATGGAAATGAAAAGGAAATGTGTGAAACATTAAACAAAAAGTTCTGTAGTGTGTTTGTAAAAAATGAAATCTTCAGAGAACAGACACAATAAGAATTCCAGAGAACAACATAGGACACATAGAGGTGTCAAGAGATGAAGTGGAAAAAATGCTCAAGGAACTAAGTAAGAACAAAGCAGTTGGCAAAAATTGAGTTTCACCGTGGGTTTTGAGAGAATGTGGACCTGAGCTCAGCATTCCCAACTGATTTTTCAGGCATCCTTGAGTACAGGAGTTGTAGCAGATGTGTGGAAAAAGGCTAACATAGTTCCAATCTACAAAAGTGGCAGCAGGGAAGACCCTCTCAATGATACAGACCTGTATCATTGACAAGTGTAATAGTCAAAATATTGGAAAAAGTAATTAAAACTAAATGGGTAGAACACCTGCAGAAGAGCGATATAATATCAGACAGTCAGTATGGTTTACGATCTGGTAAAGATCCTGTGTAACGAATTTACTCAGTTTCTATGAGTGAGGCACAGAAATTTTACAGGAAAGAGATGGTTGGGTTGACTGCATGTATTTGGACCTAAAAAAAAAAAAGGCTTTTGACAGATTTTCACACAAGAGGTTGTTCGGAAAACTGGAACATATTGAAGGGGTGACAGGTAAGTTTCTAACATGGATGAAAATTTTTCTTATAGAAAAATGAGGGCAGTAATCAGAGGCAATGTATTGGACTGGAGAAATGTCACAAGTGGAGTACCACAGGGTTCAGTTCTTGTGCTGGTAATGTTCATTGTCTACGTAAACGATCTACCAGATGAAATACAGAATTATATGAACATGTTTGCTGATATGCTAAGATAATAGGGAAGATAAGAGACTTAGATGATTGTCATGCCATTCAAGAAGACCTGGACAAAATAAGTATATGGAGCACTATTTGGAAAATGGAATTTAATGTGAATATATGCCATGTTATGGAATGTATGTGGAATAGGAGAACATAGACCCCACACAGCCTGACAGCTGAGTGGACAACGCTTCAGATTCGTAGTCCTGAGGTTTCGGGTTCAATCCCCGGTAGAGGCGGAGAAAATTGGGCAAATTTGTTTCTTTCACCCTGGTGCCCACCTGTTACCTAGCAGTAAATAGGTACCTGGGAGTTAGATAGCTGCTACGAGCTGCTTCCTGGAGTGTGTGTAACAAAAAATGAGGCCTGATCAAGGACCGGGCTGCGGGGATGCTAAGTCTCAATCATATCAAGATAATCATCAAGCTAACCTATAAATTATGTGAGAAATCCTTAAAGAATTCTGATAAAGAAAGAGATCTATGGTGGTTCTAGATAAAAAAAACTGTCACCTTAGGATCACATTAAGAACATGTGTGAGGAGCCTATGCTACACTTTCTAACTTCAGAATTCCTTTTAAATACATGGATGGCGAAATACTAAAGAAATTGTTCACGACCTTTGTTATACCATAGCTGGAATATACAGCAGTTGTTTGGTGCCCATGTCTTAAGAAGCACATCAACACCCTGGAAAAGGTGCAAAGATATGCTACTAAGTGGCTCCCAGGACTGGAGGACAAGAGCTACGAGGAGAGGTTAGAGGTATTAAATATGCCAAAACTAGAAAATAGAAAAAAAGAGGCGATTTGATCACTACGTACAAAATAGTAACAAGAATCGATAAAATTGATAGGGAAGAATTCCCGGAACTTGAAGAACAAGCGGTCATAGATTTAAACTAACGAAACAAGAAAAATATAAGAAAATTCACTTTCGCAAATAGAGTGGTAGACGGTTGGAACAAGTTAGGTGAGAAGGTGGTGGAAGCCAAGACCGTCAGTAGTTTCAAAGTGTTATATGATAGAGTGCTGGGAAGGCAGAACATATTACAGGAAAGAGATGGTTGGGTTGACTGCATCTATCTGGACCTAAAAAAGGCTTTCGACAGAGTTCCACATAAGAGGTTGTTCTGGAAACTGGAAAATATTGGAGGGGGTGACAGATAAGCTTCTAACATGGATGATAAATTTTCTGACTGATAGAAAAATGAGGGCAGTAATCAGAGGCAATGTATCGGAATGGAGGAATGTCACAAGTGGAGTACCACAGGGTTCAGTTCTTGCACCAGTGATGTTTATTGTCTACATAAATGATCTACCAGTTGGCATACAGAATTATATGAACATGTTTGCTGATGATGCTAAGATAATAGGAAGGATAAGAAATTTAGATGACTGTCATGCCCTTCAAGAAGACCTGGACAAAATAAGTATATGGAGCACCACTTGGCAAATGGAATTTAATGTAAATAAATGTCATGTTATGGAATGTGGAATAGGAGAACATAGACCCCACACAACCTATATATTATGTGAGAAATCTTTAAAGAATTCTGATAAAGAAAGAGATCTAGGAGTGGTTCTAAATAGAAAACTATCACCTGAGGACCACATAAAGAATATTGTGCAAGGAGCCTATGCTATGCTTTCTAACTTCAGAATTGCATTTAAATACATGGATGGCGATATACTAAAGAAATTGTTCATGACTTTTGTTAGGCCAAAGCTAGAATATGCAGCTGTTGTGTGGTGCCCATATCTTAAGAAGCACATCAACAAACTGGAAAAGGTGCAAAGACATGCTACTAAGTGGCTCCCAGAACTGAAGGGCAAGAGCTACGAGGAGAGGTTAGAAGCATTAAATATGCCAAAACTAGAAGACAGAAGAAAAAGAGGTGATATGATCACTACGTACAAAATAGTAACAGGAATTGATAAAATCGACAGGGAAGACTTCCTGAGACCTGGAACTTCAAGAACAAGAGGTCATAGATTTAAACTAGCTAAACACAGATGCCGAAGAAATATAAGAAAATTCACCTTCGCTAATAGAGTGGTAGACGGTTGGAACAAGTTAAGTGAGAAGGTGGTGGAGGCCAAGACCGTCAGTAGTTTCAAAGCGTTATATGACAAAGAGTGCTGGGAAGACGGGACACCACGAGCGTAGCTCTCATCCTGTAACTACACTTAGGTAATTACAACGAGCATTGCTCTCATCCTGTAACTACACTTAGATAATTACACACATGCCCTAATGGCAATTAATACTAACCTAAAGACATCTAATCATATTTTCACCCCATTCTTATATAGTTTTGCTCTTGAGCCAATTATATTATACAGTATCTCAAGAACATTTATAAGACATTGGTTCCAAACTTGGAATTTATAAGTCTTTGAGAAGCTTATCATATATAATGTAAACTTTCCTTCTTGTAAATTTAATACTGAAGGTTTAAATTTGTAGGTCCTTTATATTTTAAAATTGAGAAATAATTTGCACGAGTCTCTTGTCAGTAGCTTGGACTTGTACCTTCAGAATGGTTTCAAAATGATAGTTTTACAGTGTTGTTCATTAACCACATTTTACTTGGCCTTCTAGTCAAATTTTATCCATTTCTAAAATGATACATATAAAGACACAAAAACAGAGCTTGACAAAGAATACTGCAACCAGTACAAAGTATTCTCATCTGCCCCTCTCCTTTTCTCTCCCCTCCTCTTGCCCTCTCCACCACTGTAACGTCCACAACAATATCACCACCAACAATAAAAATCACCTTGACAACCACAAATGGCCAGTAGTATTTAAGCCTAGTAAATTTTAGATAATGAAGGTGAGAGGAGGGAAAATGAGATGAGAAGGGGAATGCATCATTAGATGAAGATAGTTACACGAATTTAAGAGATGGAGAGAGATTTGGGAGGAGACCTAACAGTATCACTAATGCTGGAAATTCTCAGGAATAGTTTGTTTTGCAATAAGGCTAGTGCTTGAAAAATGTGCCCTAAGCTTTGAAGGCAGCAGAGAGAGCTTAACATAAATCTTTTAAAAGGATAAAAACCAGAGACATAATTACAATGTATAAAGTACAAAGGGGGAAAATTGCAAGTCAGATTTGTGAACAAACATTTGTATGTTGTGCGGTTGATTATAAAGTAGAATGTGCTGAAAGAAATACAGTAATAAGGTAATTATAACTACAGTTGGGTAATTATAGTAGTAGTAGTGATGGTTGCCTCCATTCACAGTTTTAAGAGTAAATATGATGGTGAATTAGTTTTAAGAGATTTAAAAGCACTTGCTACCTCTATATAAAAGGCAGGGCCCAAGGGCCATGTCTCTCTCTCTATAGAATCTGATAATTGTGAGGGGCTCAAGCAGGAATATCCCTGAAAAACATATAACTGAAATAATCACACACATCCTCCACAATCAGCACAACTATAACCACCACAGTCACTACATTTGAAACAACCACAGCTTTCCAACTACAATTAACCACTGATATAAATATGATCATGTGCAAAACAGCTGGGTATGATCCTGCTAATTAGCAGTAAACTGCACAACATGGTTAGGGCAGTAAAAGTATCGTGTAAAAGTTTAAAACTACTGCGTATATATATATAAATATGTTTCCTCAGGCTTTCAGTAAACAAATGCCATCTTTGTAAAAAGTGTGAGCACCACTCCTGGGTGCAAGGGGGCCTCAGTTCTGAGAGGGCAACCATGAAGCAGCAGCTCACAGCACTAAAAAGACAATTTGTACCCACAGCAACACTTAATGGTAATGAAATCTCAGCCTACGTGGTGTAGTGGTAAGACACTCGCCTGGCGTTCCGCGAGCGCTATGTCATGGGTTCGTATCCTGGCCGGGGAGGATTTACAATTCCTTAACTAGCCTCTGTTTAACGCAACAGTAAAATGTGTACTTGGATGAAAAAACGATTCTTCGCGGCAGGGTATTGTATTCCAGGGACCTGCCCGAAACGCTACGCGTACTAGTGGCTGTACAAGAATGTAACAACTCTTGTATATATCTCAAACAAACAAATAAATAACTACAATGATTTAATTATGACAGTGTCATAGAAGATCCTGACTATGATAAAAACTATCTGCAAAGTTCAGATATCAGTGAACCAAATGCTAGTTATGATATTCACAGCACGAGGCAGACATTCTCAGCACACAACTGCAGTTTGGTGCATTTATGCATCATGAAATGGGACATCATATTTCTTTAGAAAATTTACTTGTGGAAAATTAATCATATTCAGGATTTATTGAGCAGAATTTTGATGATAATGGCAGCATTATGTTGACCAGACCACACACTAGAAGGTGAAGGGACGACGACGTTTCGGTCCATCCTGGGGCATTCTCAAGTCGATTGTGATCCGGCAGCATTATGGATAGAGTTAGTACTCTGCATAGGATATTAGGAGGCAAGTTGCTGTGTCAGGTGCCATCTGCATCTGACTTAGCATGTGGTGCTGTGCCACATGATAGAACATAAAAATGGTTCACAGTTATATATAAAGTGTGTGTACAGTGTAATAACAGCCAGCACAGTATGTTTTATTGTTTATGGAATATAATATTGTGTGCATATTAGTGAAATGAATATGTGTGTGTGTGTGTGTGTGTGTACTCACCTAGTTGTACTCACCTAGTTGTGCTTGCGGGGGTTGAGCTCTGGCTCTTTGGTCCCGCCTCTCAACTGTCAATCAACAGGTGTACAGGTTCCTGAGCCTATTGGGCTCTATCATATCTACACTTAAAACTGTGTATGGAGTCAGCCTCCACCACATCACTTCCTAATGCATTCCATTTGTCAGCCACTCTGACACTAAAAAAGTTCTTTCTAATATCTCTGTGGCTCATTTGGGCACTCAGTTTCCACCTGTGTCCCCTAGTGTGTGTGCCCCTTGTGTTAAACAGCCTGTCTTTATCAACCTTGTCAATTCCCTTGAGGATCTTGAATGTGGTGATCATGTCCCCCCTAACTCTTCTGTCTTCCAACGAAGTGAGGTTTAATTCCCGTAGTCTCTCCTCGTAGCTCATACCTCTCAGCTCGGGTACTAGTCTGGTGGCAAACCTTTGAACCTTTTCCATTTTAGTCTTATGCTTGACTAGATATGGACTCCATGCTGGTGCCGCATACTCCAGGATTGGTCTGACATATGTGGTATATAATGTTCTGAAAGATTCCTTACACAAGTTTCTAAAGGCCGTTCTTATGTTAGCCAACCTGGCATATGCTGCTGCTGTTATCCTCTTGATATGAGCATCAGGGGACAGGTCTGGCGTGATATCAACCCCCAGGTTTTTCTCTCTCTCGGACTCTTGAAGTATTTCATCTCCCAAGTGATACCTTGTATCTGGTCTCCTGCTTCCTACCCCTATTTTCATTACATTACATTTGCTTGGATTAAACTCTAACAGCTATTTGTTCGACCATTCCTGCAGCTTGTCCAGGTCTTCTTGAAGCCTCAAGCTGTCCTCCTCTGTCTTAATCCTTCTCATAATTTTGGCGTCGTCAACAAACATTGAGAGGAATGAGTCTATACCCTCTGGGAGATCATTTATGTATATCAGAAACAGGATAGGTCCAAGTACAGAGCCCTGTGGGACTCCACTGGTGACTTCATGCCTGTCTGAGGTCTCACCCCTCACTGTAACTCTCTGCTTCCTATTGTTTAGGTACTCCCTTATCCACTGGAGTGCCCTACCAGTTACTCCTGCCTGTTTCTCTAGCTTATGCATCAACCTTTTATGGGGTACTGTGTCAAAGGCATTCCGACAGTCCAAAAAAATGCAGTCTGCCCACCCTTCTCTTTCTTGTTTAATCTGTCACCTGATCGTAGAATTCTATCAATCCTGCAAGGCAAGATTTACCCTACCTGAACCCATTTTGATGGGTTGTCACGAAGTCTCTTCTCTCCAGATGTGTTACTAGGTTTTTTCTCACAATCTTCTCCATCACCTTGCATGGTATACAAGTTAAGGACACTGGCCTGTAGTTCAGTGCCTCTTGTCTGTCACCCTTTTTGTATATTGGTACTACATTAGCAGTCTTCCATATTTCTGGTAGGTCCCCCGTTTCCAGTGGCCTGCTATGCACTATGGAGAGTGGTAGGCAAAGTGCTCCTGCACACTCTTTCAATACCCATGGCGAGATTCCATCCGGCCCAACAGCTTTTCTCACATCCAGCTCCAATAGGTGCTTCTTGACCTCATCTCTTGTAATTTCGAACCTATCCAAGGTCACCTGGTTTGCTGCCACCTCTTCTAGAGCCGCGACATCTCCCTGTTCTATTGTAAAGACCTCCTGGAACCTTTTGTCGAGTTCTTCACACACCTCTTTGTCATTCTCTGTGTACCTGTCCTCGCCCACCCTAAGTTTCATCACCTGTTCCTTCACTGTTGTCTTCCTCCTGATGTGACTGTGTAGTAGCTTTGGTTCGGTCTTGGCTTTATTAGCTATATCATTTTCATACCTTTTCTCAGCTGCTCTTCTCACACTGACATACTCGTTCCTGGTTCTCTGGTCTTTCTTTCCTGGCTCTCTACTTTCTGGTGTTCTGTTATTACGGAAGTTCCTCCATGCCCTTTTGTTCTGCTCCTTTGCTTTCATACATTCCTTATTAAACCACGGATTCTTCCTTTGCTTCTCTGTTTTTTCCTGTCGGGCTGGGACAAACCTGCTTACAGCCTCCTGACATTTTTGGGTGACATAGTCCATCATGTCTTGTACGGACTTGGTTCCGAGTTCTGTGTCCCAATGTATATCCCATAGGAATTTATTCATTTCCTCATAGTTTTCCTTTCGGTACGCCAGCCCTTTGGTTCCCAGTTCTTTTTTGGGGGTGATAATTCCCAGCTCAACCAGGTACTCAAAGCTCAATACACTATGATCACTCATTCCCAAGGGGGCTTCCAACTTAACTTCCCTTATATCCGACTCATTTAGGGTAAATATCAGATCAAGCAAGGCTGGTTCATCCCCTCCTCTCATTCTTGTCGGTCCCTTGACGTGTTGACTTAGAAAGTTTCTTGTTGCCACATCCAACAGCTTAGCTCTACATGTGTCTGGGCCTCCATGTGGGTCTCTGTTCCCCCAATCTATCTTCCCATGGTTGAAGTCTCCAATGATTAGAAGTCTGGATCCGTTCCTGCTAGCCACAGAAGCTGCTCTCTCTATTATATTGATGGTGGCCAAGTTGTTTCTATCATATTCCTGTCTGGGTCTTCTGTCATTTGGTGGGGGGTTATATATGACTACTATTATAATTTTCTGTCCTCCAGTTGCTATGGTGCCTGAAATGTAGTCACTGTGTGTGTGTGTGCCTATGTTCTTCACATTCTGTGATGCAAATCACAGCAAATTATTGAGAGCCTAAAGAACCATTGCACTTGAAGAAAAAACCCATGGTAAAAGCATTGAAAATACTAAGAAAATGCAATGACACCTCAGGTTACAAACGTCCCTATTTACGAACTTTTCAGGTTATGAGCCCAATTTCTTCGTAAAATGTGAATCGGCTTACGAGCTTTGCCTCGGGGTAACGTAGTTTGTTGATACACATCTAGGCAACCTAGCACATGGTTCCTGGTGGCACAATTGCCCGCGCTTCAGTTTACCAGTGCCTCCCGCTTAGTGACGATTGCACATGAGTTCTTTGTAAAGAATTTAATGGTTTTTGGCTTTTTGGGGTTTTGAACATAAAAGTAATTATTATAAATCACGCCATGGGTCCCAAGAAAGTCAGTGGTAAAGTTCAACGTAGGAAAACACATGTGAGGATGACCATGGAGGAAAACAAGAGATCATTCGTAAACATGAAAATGGTACACAGGTCGTTGAACTGGCTAGGCGGTACAAGAAATCTTCAGGGGAGGAGGAGGCAGTAGAGGATGTCCCTTCCTTATTAATTAAGGAAATGTGTGCAGTATGGGAAGAACTGCAAAGTTTGGCTGAAAAGACTCACCCAGTTAAAGCTGTTGTATTGACCTTATTAATGAAAGTGTAATGTCTCACTACAGACAAGTGTTAAAATGTAGGGAAAAAATAAATGTCTTTAGACAGATTCTTAGTAAGACAAGCAAGCAGTGAGCCACAATCAGTTCCTATTGGTATGCCTGCAAAACGTAGGAGAGCGAGTTCCCCAGAGAAGTCATCAGTGCCTGATGTTATAATGGAAGGGGATTTCCCCTTCCAAACAGTAACACCTCTCAGACTCCCCTCCTCACCATCTTCCATACGTCAACAAGAGTCATCAATAAAGGTAAGCTATAACGTGTACATACTATAGTACTAAATAATTATGTGAATTAGTTATGAAAAGTATTTTGAAGTAAATATTTTTGGGAGTGGAACAGATTAATTCAATTTACATTACAGTATGTCTTATGGGAAAATATGCTTCGGGTTATGAGTGTTCGGGTTATGAACCCTCTCTGGGAACGGATTAAATTCGTAAAGGGAGGTGCTACTGTATGGTATGTTGAATGCCTGCAATTATAACTTTGTCCAAAACAATGCAGGGCTTGGTTGAACTTGAATAAATAGTTATAAGATTATTATACACACCAGAATTGCTTAGTAGTTTGTAATGGTGCATGGAATGTAGATACATTACTTTATGTACAATATAAAGTGTGTATATAGTGTATTCATAGCAAAAACAATGTCTGCTTAAAGAATACAATCTGGTGTGCACATTCAGGATATGAATGTTTGATCATACTGATGCTCCACACATTTTATTATACAGCATAACTTTCTCAAACTTTCTTCTTCTTCTCTATACTGCAAAAAAAGAAAATCAGAGATATTGAAATAAAACACGTGTAAAAATACATTCGGGCAATTCCCACCCCATGCCTGCCCTGTAATGACCTCCATGGGGGCAATTGCTCCATGAATGGTCGTGAATCGTAATGTCATTGCAAGATTTCCTCGCTTCACTATGTCCATTGTAAATCACATAATTATATTTGTAATTCTTCCCATGATCAGGAAATATATTTTAACAATATTATAAGGAAAAAATTATTTATTTTTTGTTTTCCAGTGCATCAGGGCATTGTCTCCTACAAACATGGGTGCACCCCAAGGATTAAAGACCAGGTGCAACCAATTTTAAAATATATGGATATAATCCTTGTCATGGTTTATTGTATCTAAGAAAATGTATGCAAGTAATGGCAACAAAAATTATAAAAATGTGTATTTGTTGGTGTAATTTAATTGGCAGCCTAGAAATGGTATACATTAGTTAACTTTACTGAATTTGAACACATGACATCAATGTTTGTCAACTATTGAAATACTGTACAGAGGGAGACAGTAATCTAATGCATAATTAACTCCTATTACAATCAGTAGTGCTTTCATTAATAGTAATAGTGTATATTAGAATATCTCTTCATCAGATTCATTTAATACCTTACCTAAAAGCTATCTCAAAGTTGCACTTGTTGTGCAGCTTTCAGTGGATGGACTCTGACCCCAAGGTTCTTTTGCTCATCAGTCTGTTGCAGGGTAATGCTGCTGTTTTGATTGTTGTGATGTGCATTGTTATACCACACATGCTAGGTCTTGCATTTTTCAATATTAAAAAGCATTTGCTAGTCTTCTGACTATTTGTGGAATTTGGTAGATTACTTAGTAAAACCTCAGTATCATTTTCACTTAATACTTTACCATAGATCATTGTGTCATCTGCAAGTATGATGTGGTTTGTAATGTTCTTATCCATGTCATTATGTATATGACAAAAATGTTGGCCATAATATGTAACCTTGCAGTACCACACTTACCCCATTTCTCCAACCAGATTCATTTCCATTTATGATGACCCTTTGCTTTCTTTGTTTTTATTAACCGTTGTTCTACCCATTCTAGTACTCCATCATTTATTCCATCTGCTTGTACTTTCCTTGTCAGTCTTTTGTGTAGTACCTTATCAAAAGCTTTTGAGAAGTCAATGTATACTACATCTGTTGGAAGTCCTTTGTCTGAATAGGTACAGTAGTTACAATTACCAAAAATGTGTGCAGGGTTGTAAGGCAGGATTTATTTGTAACAAAAATCATGTTGCATTTATTTTACTAGATTGTTCACTGTGAGATGGTGAATAATTACCTCCCCTTCCTTATGATTCTCTCCATGAGCTTGCAGATAAGTGAGGTTGGCCTGATTGTTTTCTAGTTTTATAATTACTTAAATGTAATTACCTAAGAGAAGTTACAGGATGAGAGCTACACTCATGGTGTCCCGTCTTCCCAGCACTCTTTGTCATATAACACTTTGAAATTACCGACAGTTTTGGCCTCCACCACCACCTCACGTAACTTGTTCCAACCATCTATCACTTTGTTTGTGAAAATGAATTTTGTTATATATCTTTGGCAGCTTTGTCTAGTTAGTTTAAATCCAAGACCTCTTGTTCTTGAAGTTCCAGGTCTCGGGAATTCTTCCCTATTAATTTTATCGATTTCCGTTACTATTTTGTACGTAGTGATCATTTCACCTTTTTTCTATTATCTTTACTGCCTCCAACCTCTCCTCGTAGCTCTTGTCCTTCAGTTCTTGGAGCCATTTAGTTGCATGTCTTTGCACCTTTTCCAGGGTGTTGATGTGCTGCTTAAGATAAGGGCACCATACAACTGCTGCATGTTCTAGCTTTGGTCTAATAAAAGTCATGAACAATTTCTTTAGTATTTCACCATCCATGTATTTAAAAGGAATTCTGAAGTTGCAAAGTGTAGCATAGGCTCCTCGCACGATGTACTTTATGTGATCCTCAGGTGATAGTTTTCTATCTAGAACCACCCCTAGATCTCTCTCTCTATCAGAATTCATTGAAGATTTCTTACATAATGTATGGGGGGTCTATGTTCTTCTATTCCACATAACATAATGTGTAAGGTGGGCTCTGTTACATGCTATAAGACAAAGGAGTCCTGTATGAGGTCAAGAAATTATTGTTCTTCTGCTTGTGATGTTAGATTCACTCAGTCTATTGTCTTGAAGCTGAAGTCCCCCATTATAATAGGGGTGAGTTTGAGCTGCACCATTTCTCACATTATGCAGATGAGTAACTTCCTCTGCTGTTGCTATGTCTGTCTTATATCATACTCCCACTCATAAGTCTTGCTACTATTCTCAGGTATTAAGTTGAAAAATACAGATTCTAAGAATTGCATATTCAATTCTTTATGATTGCACTCTTTTTTTATGGTTGCACTCTCTACATATAGCATCAAACCTCCGGCTCTTCTTTCCTCTCCTTTCCTTTCTGAAACGTGGATGGAATTCCCCTTCAATTATGTTATCTTGAGATCTTGAGTTATCTTGAGATGATTTCGGGGCTTTAGTATCCCCGTGGCCTGGTCCTCGACCAGGCCTCTACCCCCCAGGAAGCTGCCCGTGACAGCTGACTAACACTCCATCCAGGTACCTATTTTACTGCTAGGTAACAGGGGCATAGGGTGAAAGAAACTCGGCCCATTGTTTCTCGCCGGCGCCCAGGACTGAACCCGGGACCACAGGATCACAAGTCCAGTGTGCTGTCCGCTTGGCCGACCGGCCCCCTTGTCCCTTGTCTTGTCCCCAATGTTTTGCCATTACTAATGATGTAATGGTAGGATTCTCAGCCTTAGTGTATGCATACAATGCGACAAATTTGCTTACTAGGCTTCTTTCATTTGTGTAGAAGCAATTTAAACTCCTGACACTGTTCTTGAGGGGCTGAGAGATTGCGCCTGCATTCTTCACACTATTATTCCATACATTGTCACTTTAGTTTTTGTGTCTGCTTGTAGTCAGAGAGGTAATGGCTTAGTTCAGCCTGATTGTGTGAAGGTCTATGTCATTTTCTCCATTCCACTATGTCCTTTTTTTCTCCATATCTTGATCACCTGCCCCTCTCCTTATCTTTATCTTTGAACATTTGTATTGTTGTGTGCTTTTGGATCTCTTCTAATTTTATGTTTTTGTTTTTTGTTTTTGTTTTGTTTTTGCTGTTGGACTGGGAGGTCAGGGGGGATAAGTAAACATTGGTATACCCTTCGAGCTATTTTAGTTTATGTGCACTAATGAATATCTTTCTTCTGTGCTTAAGATTAGAAATGGTTAGGGATACCAGGTTTGCCTCAGGCTTACCTAACGTCCCTGTCTGGGAAATGATTAGATCTTCCCCCTTGCCTGTCAGGTTTTCTACAATTTTCTCTGTTTTGCTGACCGGGCTTACTACTCTACTTTTGCAAGGTTTCTTATAATGAGGGTTTTTTGTTTTTCTCTCGACAAATCTTCTGAATTTTACTACAGAGCTTGTAAGGCCATTCTTCCAAACTCTGTCTGCATTCCATGTATTTTCCTGAGTGTTTGATTACTCTCTGGATTCTCCTGGTTACCCACAGGTATTATGCCTAGACAATTGCTTTTATTGATCATTGACAGTGCCTGAACTGTTTCATCAGTTCCTTCTGGCCCTTTTGTAGTTTCTTCATTTTATCTTTTTCCTCTCTCTTTTCTTCATTTCGTTCATCTGTACTCTGTGGTAATGCCACATTCATTGACTTGGCAATTGTCTTGGGTATTGCACATTATGCAGTGTAAAAGAAAAGAATTTGCTTTTGGTGTGCTCATTGTTGTAATAATCAAGTACTGCATCTGATTTTTTTTTTAATTTGTTGTGGTACATCCCATGACAAGACTGATACCTGATTGATCTTGCTCTGGAAGCATTGCCACTGTCACAGCTCCCACATTTACCATATCTGCTTGATTTAACTGCTAGCAAAGATACACCTTTACTAATGATCACTACCTACAATATTCTCAGAGGAATTGACAGGGTAGATAAAGATAAACTGTTTAACATGGGTGGTATGCGAACAAGGGGACACAGGTGGAAACTGTGTACCCAAATGAGTCACAGGGACATTAGAAAGAACTTTTTCAGTGTCAAAGTAGTTAACAGATGGAATGCATTAGGCAGTGATGTGGTGGAGGCTGACTCCATACACAGTTTCAAATGTAGATATGATAGAGCCCAGTAGGCTCAGGAATCTGTACATCAGTTGATTGACAGTTGAGAGGCGGGACCAAAGAGCCTGAGCTCAACCCCCGCAAGCACAATTAGGCGAGTACTAACTTGTAGGCTTAATGTGTGTATATTTTTAAATGGCTTCTTTATTTTTTTTAGTTAATTCGTTGATAAACTGCCAAGTAAGATGGGGTCATTTGGTCCATGAACTGTGCTGACATAATATAGCTGAGAAGCCAAGTTAAATTTAGAATTGTGATGATTATGTACAGGGTTTATGTTTGCTGTTTCACTCTAGTTTACACAATGTGTAGAATAACTTAATATAGCTTAATGTAATAGATAGAAAGTGATGAGTACTGTATTGTAACTAGGCTTACAACATAATATGTATACCTATAGAGAGTTGCACATAAATCATTGTCTGGAACAGCTCAAAGGAAGTGGCTTGCATCCCACTCCTTTGTTGCTTTTCTGCCTGGTAATGTCATCCAGAAATAGATTTAAACAGCAGTGGGAAACACCAGATTGTGATTTGACAATAATTACCTTGCTTGTAGTACAAAATAATCTCATTGGTAGTAAGCACTTAAAATGATAACAAAGTTTTTTTTAGTGGGTCTTGGTGAACTCCACAACATCCGTATAGATATACTGTATTATAACAATATTTGCATCATTTGTATAAAACTGGTTTATAATAAAATCATGTTAACCACATTACCCTGGCAATCAATGTGTGATGATAGCTGCACCTTAAGGGTTAATATATCTCAATATAAAGGATTTTCATATGAACTTTAACCTGTTGACCTCAAGCGATTGGACACAGGTGCGCCAATTGCCTGTGAGAGACAAGATGTGCCCGATGATATTCAGAAGTCCCACAGATTTTATGAGTACTTCATTGGACATACAGACCTCTGGCAATCTTTTTATATCTATATATAAATGCAAAATAAATTTGTCCAATCTATATTGGAAAATAATCTTGAAAGACCTAGCTTCATTGCTGGGTCTTAGGTAGGCACCATATCTGGTGCATCATCATTCATTACTCACACTCATGCTAGGAACCACTGATGCCATGCAGAATTGCAGGGACATTTATGGACCTGGAAGATCTTAGTGATAGGGAGAAATCTATTCCAAATAGTTAAATTAAAAATTATCCCCTAGAACATGACTTCAACATTTCTTAACAATTTCTCTCCCTGATGCTGCAATATGCATCATAAAACTAAAACACACAGAGTGGCTGATAACCCAAACGTCGTTACGCAAATTTTTTTTCATTGTCTTATTATTTAATATAAACATTGAGTGAATGAGTTGTGTGCTCACCAGGAATGCCTAGCCTACCTTCCGGTGCGATTTGGGCACCCTGCTGGTGAGCGAAAGTGTTAACCCCTGCTACTGTCAGTAGCATGTCTAGTAGAATTTTAGGGGAATTTTCCTAACATCAGTAAGCAATGTTTATAATACAGTATTGTGGAAAGTAAATTTGTTTATATGCACCAGGAAACTGACTTAAATGTAGATGCTCAGTTAAAGGGGTTAAGAAACTGGTGTTTATGGCAGACATATATATTATAGGTTTAACAGGTTTGATAACCTCGGGGCACAAGGGTTTATGTTGAATTACATTTTTCGTGTGTTGTGAGGAAAGTAATAATGTGTATAAGAATTTTTTTTTTTTATTTGTATTGTAAAGATAAGATTTCTATCACACATGAATTTAGCTGATTACCAGATGTGTTAATCATAATTGTTTATTAACAACATTTTATCATTTTAAGGGGGGCAGTTACTCTATTAGTTTTAATTTATATATTTAAAGGAATTGATAAGAGAAGCCTTCTGCTCATGTATAGGCTTAGTTATAATCAATTATTGATCAGTTTTACATTCAAAGAGAAAGTTATCAATATGTTCATATTAATAGCTTTAATGTTGATGGATCTGTCATATCTGAATTTGGAAACTTGGTGGCTTTTGTGTCTAAGAGATAAGGGCACTGAGATTATGCTTATCAGGATTATCAGGTATGGTATTGGCTTTTATAGTGTGTGTCTGGGTTTACAAGTGAGAGCCAGGTTTACATAACATTAGAAAGACTAGTAATTAGTAAAAAGAGAAAAATACTAACTGAAGGTGCAAGTACACTATGTGTAGGACGGTGTAGAAATGTACAATATGTATGTATTTATGTATGTACATATATATATTGTGTATGCATTTTTGGCTAGAAAATCTTTATATCTGGTCCAGACTTCCAAGAGCAAGTGTTTTGGTTAATAAAAATGTACAATATACAGTATACTGTAATTAAAAAGAAAGAATGAATGAATCTGTGTCAACAAGTAAGCAATAGTGTTGCATACAGAGTCATGTGGTATCATCGATAAATTATCAAAACTAAATAAACCTAGTTAAGGAGGCATTAATTTTTCCTGTAAAATGAGAAGACATCTGGAATATTGTGTATGATCTTAAGAGAAAGATCATGAGTGGAAAGCAGTATCTGTAATGTGTGGGACATTATTAATAATAATTCTTTCAACTACTACAAACTAGTCTTAAAGTCGTGTAACTATGCTAGCAAGTATGGTTGATAAGTGTAACTATGTGCTGGGGTGTAATGTGGAAAAGATGCAAAGACATGCAAATAAATGGTAAATGGCTTCCAAAACTGAAAAAACAAGAGCTATGAGGAGAGGCTGATGGTATTAAATATATCAAAGATAGAAGACAAGAAAAAGAGGCTGTATGATCACTACATATAAAATAGTAACAGGTGTCAACAAAATTGACAAAGAAGACTTCTTGAGACCTGTAACTTCAAGAACAAGAGCTCATACATTCAGACTAAGGAAACAAAGCTGCTGAAAAAACATTAGAAAGTTCTCTTTTTGCAAACTGAGTGGTAGAAGTTTGGAATAAGTTAAGTACAAAGGCACTGGGTGACAAAACTGTCAGTAGTTTCAAAGCCATCATGTGACAGAGAGTAACTATACTTAGGTAATTACACTTGAATCTCTTTAAGAGTGTAATTACTCATGTATCAACACATTAAGCTGGCCATGAGAATGAGGAAACAGGATAATAATTAATAATTCATTGTCGGGAGACAGGCAGCCAGAGTGTATTCATACACGTTATGCTTATATCGAAGTGCCCCCTCCCCAAGGTTGAATTACTGACCCTGCCTAGGATGCAACTCCACAACAAGCTGATTAACCCCTGAATACCTACTTACTGCTAGGTGAACAGATGTATTAGGTGATAGGAAATGTGCCCAATCATTTCTGTCCTGCTCAGGATTTGAAC
Source organism: Procambarus clarkii (assembly GCF_040958095.1). Lineage (NCBI taxonomy): Eukaryota > Metazoa > Arthropoda > Malacostraca > Decapoda > Cambaridae > Procambarus > Procambarus clarkii. The sequence continues at coordinate 8,663,870 of NC_091171.1, forward strand.
CCGGAATTCTTGATTGCGAGTCGAGAATGAACCCGACTGTACTACCAGGACCCTGAAAGTTCCATGAATGCTAGATTTGATGTTGACTTGGAAAGAGAGAGAGATTTGACATTCAGTACCTTTCCCCCTTGGATAAAAGTGACAATATCTTTTTTGGAAAAAAGTATGCAGTGTGTTATAATCTAGAAGAGAATGGGAAAATAAACGGTTGAAAATCTTGATTACACGAGAGGACACTATAGCGAACTCGGCAAGTTCTTTAATGACTTTAATTGGAAAGACTTGTTGTTAGGCAAGTAGGTAAATGAAATGCATAACCCGAAAAGAGGGTTATTAGTCAATTGGTACGAGTCCGGAAGTTCATAGTGTAGCCATAATGGCAATGCTGATTCAAACTTGAAGAAAGCAGGGCCCATCATGGAAGCGAGGTCCGAATTCAGCAAAAGGCACCCAAAAAGGTCTTCACAGTAGGTAAGAACGAATCCACAAGGGCCGTGATGAGGATTCGAACCTACGTCCGAGAGCATCCCAGACACTGCCTTAATCGACTGAGCTACAACATGGTCAAAAGAATTGAAACCAGAAGTTCTACTGAACTTACTTGGATCCTGCAGCCTCTCCGAGACACAAACCAGGGTTTTACACAACTTCCCCATGCACTCGAGCTGTGTCAGTAGGCCGTTCTACCTCTTCGCCCTTACTTCATTACACACAGAAATCAAAATAGCGTGATGCATCAAATGAACAAATCCACAAGGGCCGTGACGAGGATTCGAACCTACGTCCAAGAGCATCCCAGACGCTGCCTTAATCGACTGAGCTACGACATGGTCAACCAGAAGTTGATGACATGGAAACCAGAAGTTTTACTAGAACTTCTGGTTTCAACTCTCTTTGACCATGTTGTAGCTCAGTCGATTAAGGCAGCGTCTGGGATGCTCTCGGATGTAGGTTCGAATCCTCATCACGGCCCTTGTGGATTTGTTTATTTGATGCATCACGCTATTGTGATTTCTTTGTGTAGTGACAGTAGGTAAGATTTTGGAAGAGGGGAAACCTCCAGAAAGACTAATCCGCAGTACTGAAGAGCACACAGAAATGTACCTTGAAAAGGAGGCACGGATACAGACAGAAGCGGGTAGTCATAATCCTGGTTACAGCAGCCAACTGCCGCTTGCCCTTCAGGGTGGGGGGTTCGTGCCGCTGGCCTCGCGGGTTGGGGGTGCTCCGCCGGAACCCCCAAAGTGGTAAACCTAGGTACATGCAGATAGCTAAGAGATATATACCAATAATTGTAATTAGTATTAATTTAAATAAAGGAACATTCAATTACTTGGAGCTGCAGTTAAATCAAATTCATACCAATCAGGAAAATGAGAGAACCCCTCTCCTGTGAGCATACAACTCTGCTTGGAATTAAATTTTTTTTTTTAATTTTGCCCTGAGGGGCGAGTTTATTGGGCAGCGCCACTTGTCTTGTGAGTGGACATACCGCCATAGCAGCATGTACAACACTCCCTAATAGGAAGAAAACCTGCTGGGTTGTTCATCCTGTCACTTGTACCCAGACACAGCTGGGACTTGCTTAACTGTCTCAAGTGAACAGCTCCTCAAACAAGAAGATTAACATCTATCAACCCTTAAAAGCTTACTTGGAATTAGAAAAATCAAAGTGCATCCAACGGCCCAAGTCGGACTTCCTCAGCCCCATGAACCTGCCATCAAAACTTTGGGAAAGAGCCAGAGTTGTCATCCAATGTATGGGAAAGAATGGTGTTATCCAAAGGAGAAGGTTTAGAAGAAGCATGCCATTGTGAAGGAAAATACTACATAATTTTGGTGGTACTAGATGGCTCAACTACCTCTACACTTGAGAAAGAAGGGGCAAACCCCTAGAATTTGCCTAGCTACATCCATAGAGGCAAGAAAAAAGATGATCAGGACCCTATGGGGAACAAACACCACAGGATTTGTAGTCATAAGAATCGACACAACAGGCAGCATGGCATATGCAGAAACAACGAGTCACCACACAGCAAAGTCGATGAGCAGATTTCAGACTCTTAAAGGGCAAGAGCAGGATCAACGTAATGTCATTTGTGCATAATTTACTTCACCAGAGACCTGTTGGGAAATATCAGGGTAAAAAGCCAGACAGGTAGTCCCAGGCACTGGGGATGCTTGTCAAAGAAACTGGGAACCACAAGCAGTCTGTTCTGCAAAATGGTGTCTGAGGCATGCACTATAAACAAACCACACTTTTTATTTTTTATATATATTGTGACATAAACTGGAATAGAGCAGTAACTATTCTGGTAGGTGTAAAGCCAGATGCACATTAATAAAAAAAAAAAGAGAAAACAAAATGAAATAAAGCTGCTAGTACCTTTTACTGTGTGTCAATTGCGGGCAAAAAACAAGAGAATAAAAACTTCAAACATTTAATATAATAAAAACCGACTTTAATTTCACACAAAATGATAAGTAACAATTAATGAAAACAAAACACTTTATCCGCTTGGCTTAAACACAAACAAAAGAGAAATATATACATGTGAATTTTACGTTAATAACAAAGGTGAAGGTCTTTATACAATATCTTTATACAGTACAATATGCTGTGTGTGTCAACCGTCACCCGTAGGCGAGGATATATACGGAAGCAATGAGCACTAGAAGGATAATGGGTAATCTGCTGTGCTGAACGCTGGCAAGCCTTTATATATAGGCGGTGATGTCATTTTGGCACAAATGCTGGTAGTTGTAGACGAGAAGTCGGCAAGATAATGACCATCGTGATAGTTTGTTTAGCAACTCTCCTCAGTTCAGCCTCTGAACTGAAGAGAGTTGCTGGCATGGAGGTCTAGGACCCCCCATCCCCCTCCCGGGGAGGGGAGGGGTTGCACAGACAGATGCGCGGCGGTTATGGTGACGTTATGTTTGTTTCCTTGTTTTTGACTGGGGGAGTTCTGCTTGCTAGTTCGGCTTTTGGTTTGCAGTTTTTGACCAGCAGTAGTTTGTTTTGGAATTCCTACCTTTCTGGATGCCTGACCTGGTAGATGGCAGACAAAGACTGCTTCCAATTACATAGGGGGTGTTTTTAGGCCATTGCTCCTCGTGCCTCTCTTGAGGGGGGCCAGTTTCTGGCTCTGGTCCCCGATAGGTCTAGAACTCCTTCGATTGACTGTTACCACAGTCTAATAAATACACATCAGTCCGGTATAGCTCTGGGGAGCTGAAGGGGCTCTCCACAAAAATGCTATGTTATTGAAAATCTTTAAAAAAGTCTGATAGGGATTTATTGGGGGTTCTAGATATAAAAAAAACTATCACCTGAGGACCACATAAAGAACATACAGTAGTGAGTGTAGCCTATGCTACACTTCTAATTTCAGAATTTCTTTTAAATACATGGACGGTGAAATACCAAAGAAATTGTTCATAACTTTTCTGAAATCAAAGCTGGAATATGCAGCAGTTGTATGGTGCCCATATCTTAAAAAGCCTATGAACAAAGTGGAAAAGCTGCAAAGAAAATCAACTATAAATGGCTCCCAGAACTGAATGACAAGAGCTACGAGGAGAGGTTAGAGCATTAAATATGCCAAAATTTGAAGATAGAAGCAAAAGAGGCGTTATGATCACTATGTAAATAATATTAATGGGAATCAACAAAATTGATAAGGAAGAATTCCTGAGACCTGGAGCTTCAAGAACAAGATGTCATAGGTTTTTAACTAACTAAACAAAGCTGCCAAAGAAATATATGAAGATTTGCTTTTTCAAACAGAATGGTAGATGGTTAGATCAAGTTAGGCGAGAAGGTGGAAGAGGCCAAAACCATTAGTAATTTCAAAGCATTATACACTGTACAGTATAACAAAGAGTGCTGGGAAGATGGGTCACCACGACCATAGCTCTCATCCTGTAACTACACTTTGGTAATCACAAAGGAGGTAGTAAAGCAGAATTATAAAGATTTTAAACTGATAGCCCTAGTATAACACATCATACAAATCTTTGAAAGTGTGCTGAGAAGTACGATCACAAGAGACATTGAATCTCATTGCCTACATAACCCTGGGCAACATGGGCTCAGAACAGGGTGCTCCTGCTTTTCACAATTGCTAGACCACTATGACATGGTCTTAGATGCCATGGAAGACAAAAGGCTGATGTAATATATAGAGAGTTTTCAACAACTGTGAACATGGTTTGTGCACACAAAATGTGCACAACCGTGGCATATAGTGGCAGCACAACTCAGCTGCTGCTGGATTGGGCAATTGGTCTTTGTTATTTTCAGAAAGAACTTCTGACAATTTTTGAATTAATAAGGATTGTTTTAAAGAAGTTTTAATGATTTGAAGGGTTTGTGTGCCTCATAGCGAATGGATATCTTGGCATGGATTCGTGTAATTATTTGAGAGTACCAGTAGTTACAAGATGAGAGCTACTCTCATGGTGTCTCGTCTTTCCGGTACTCGTTGTCATATAATGCTTTGAAACTACTGACAGTTTTGGCTTCCACCACCACCTCACTTAACTTGTTCCAACCATCTACCACTCTGTGAAAGTTAATTTTCTCTTATTGCTTTGGCAGCTTGGTTTAGTTGGCTTAAATCTATGACTTCTTTGTTCTTGAAGTTCCAGGTCTCCAGAAATCTTCCTTATTAATTTTGACGAATCTCGTTACTATTTTGTATATAGTGATCATATTGCCTGTTTTTCATCTGTCTTCTAGCTTTGGTATATTTAAGGTCTCTGACCTCTTCTCATAGCCCGTCTTTCAGTCTCAGAAGCCATTTAGTTGCATGTTTTTGTACATTGTTCAATTTGTTGATGTGCATCTTAAGATATGGGTACCATACAACTGCTGCACATTTCAGTTTTGGTCTCATAAAGGTCATGCACAATTCCTTTAGTATTTACCCATCCATGTATTTATAAACAGTTCTGAAATTGGAAAGCATAGCATAGACTCCACACACACTGTTCTTTGTATGGTCCTCATGTGATTGTTTTCTACCTAGAACCACCCTTTGATCTCTTTCTTTATATGAATTTTTTAAAGTTTTTTTTTTATACATAATTTGTAGGATATGTATGATACATTTTCTCCTGTTCCACATTCCATAACATGGCATTTCTTCACATTAAATTTTGTTTGCCAAGTAGTGTGTCATACACTTATTTTGTCCGGGTCTTCTTCAACCACTGTGATGCGCTGAGTTAATTGTGAAATTTCCCCTGTGCGCATAAAATCAATTGTTGGCAAAAAATTTTTGATCTTTGTAAAATGTTAAATTCCTTTCCCTAAACATGTACATGTAAAAAAAACTAACTAAAAAAATTCCACTTTGGCTGTGGAGACATGGAGAAAGGAGCGCCACGGGTTGGTCGCCCGTGCAAGAAGCTCCCAGGAGCAGTCACGCGTGCCATTCAATACCGCGAGTTGCTACAAATATATTTTCAATAATTTGTTACATGTATTTCCAATGCAGTTTTTTTTTATCGTATATGATGAATATGTGTCATTTACAATATGTATACAGTAGAACGTTCATAATGTTCCATGGAACTGTGATACTCGTGTCAGTAATATGTTCACAATAAATGTTTATTGTCGCAATATTACTTGTTCAAAATTCACTAAAATTATAATATGTACAGTTTCTCACACACTACACAGTAACACACTGTATTACACAGTACTTTGGAAGTGAGTGATAACCAAGGAAGCAGTCCATGGTACACAGCGTGACTTCGCTCTCGTTGCACCAAGTACAGATAGATTTTCGCTTCCTGTTTCTTCGTTCTGTGTGCTTCCAAATAACGCACTCGCGTACATCCTTGGCTTTAGTACCTGTAGGTGGTATGTAGGGAAGCTTGTGAAGTGTAAGGTAGTCTTGAAAGGATTATAGGAAAGATCAACTTGTAAAGGAGTCTTGTAAAGATCGATTTGTCATGTTCCTCACTAGAAGAGATTGTCAATCAGGAAGAGATTCAGCTATTCTTGAAGATATCTATGGAAAACACCACCATGGAGCCCACTAACACTGTTCATCTATGCTACTTGTATCAAATGCATCATTACTGAACCCAGAAAACAATTCATCGATGTATCATCTACAAAAATTGGAGATGGCATGGGTGAGCAAGGGTGGTGCTCAGAGCAAACAACTGGATATGCTCCCTGTATCATCCTCATCGGTGCTGTATCACTTGCATCCGACCTTTGTATTAGGTGCTTATTGCATCTAGCTTCATCAATATCATGACCCCTTATGTTCTTCAAACAATAAGGTCTGAATTTCACGGACAGAGAGCGATCTTTCAACACCGCGTCTGACAGGTGTTTGGGAGCCAGAGGCGCGTGCGCCACCCATGGTTGCTCACTTATTACCAATCCAGCCAGCAGCCCTACGACATTCTAGGAATTTTTTCCAAGATGGCTGCCTCTCACTGGAGGTCACAAGAGTCCATTTCATACACAACCTACCGCGCACACATTTTGAATGAGTACGAAATATTCAAAAGGTGTTTTCTCGGTTGCCGCAGTTTCCCACTGACCGAGTTTTCTCGGTTGACGCAGCACAGTGGTTAAGGGCATGATAATTGTCAGTTTCTTACCGTCCTAGCCTCTTAGCATCATCAGCAAAGATGTTCAGATAATATTGTATTCCTTCTGGTTAGTTATTTATGTAGACAATGAACATTATCAGTGCAAGAATTGAACCCTGTGGTACTCTACTAGTGACATTCCTCCAGTCCGACACATTGCCTCTAATTACTGCCCTCATATATATCTGTCGATTAAAATTTTTTTCATCCACGTTAGAAGCCTCCCCATCACTCTTCTGGTATATTCCAGTTTCCAGAACAACTCCTACGTGGGACCTTTATGCTCTAAACTGATTTCCCTGCCTCTTTGTGTAGTTTGGAGACCATTTGACAGAGTATTTGTCCTTTTGGGGCATAAGTTCATTCATGTGAATATATTACACTGTAATACTGTAAAGCCAAGATAAAAAGTTACAAGAATAATAAACTTTTGGATTATTGTTTTAATTCCTATCCATTGCTTTTTATTGAATACACCGATATACAGTACATAATGAAATCACATTTTTGTCATGTATCAATGAGAAAATTGGTAGGAGCCATGAGGAGGATTTGAACCCATTCACTTGGTACTCCCAAGCTAATGCCCTAGACCACTGTACCATTACACTGGGGTTCAGTGTAATCCCATGTTGCATTGCTTCTGGCATATCGTGGTGTATGTGTGTAGGGCACTAGCTTGGGAGTACCATGAGAGCAGGTTCGAATCCTCATGGCCCCTACTGATTTTCTGAAAGGTATACATATAAAAGGAGATACAAAGGTATTTATAAAAGGTAAACCTTCCATAGTCAACAATGTCTGGATAGGAGATGCTCTTCACCTGGAAAATATCCACAAAAATACACAACAAACAGGGTTTTGGCTTACGGTGTTTTGGAGCATTGTACTGTGATATGGCATTGTGTTTAATGTTGAATGTGGCTCAAAAAATAACAAAAATTTATGGACCTTTATGGAGTATATATATTATTTCATGGTTTGCTATAAATATATGTTCCTTATTACAGTATATGTATGTACATACAGTATATGTATGTATGTATACATATAGTGAATACATACAGTGGAACCTCGAGTGACGAGTGCCTCAATCTATGAGCATTTTGAATATTAAGCGCACCCCATGGCGAAAATCTGTCTCGATTGACGAGCTTCCGCTTGATTAACGAGAAAAGCACGTGGTGCTTCCTAGTGTTCCCACTGGTTCTCGCAAATTCTCGGACACCTCTGACTATGCAAATAACTGTTTTTTTTTTTTTGTTTTAAAGATGCTAATGATGCTAGGATGTAAAGGGGGTGTCTGCTGTAATGTTGCAAAGCATTGATTTTTGTTTTTTAGACAAAGTTAGAAAAAAATTTAAAAAATTTAAAAAAGAACAAATGTCAAAAAGGTTCGTTCAGTGAATGTCAGGTAGGCTGCTACATTTCCCCCCCCAAAAAAATGAAAAATAAAAAAAAATTTAAAATTTAAAAAAAAATTGTCATAAAGGTTTGTTCAGTGAATGTTATGTAGGCTGCTACATTTTCTAAAAAAAAAAAAAAAAAAAAAAATTGAAAGAATTTGAAAATGAAAAAATGTCAGAAAGGATTGGTCAGTATATGTCAGGTAGACTGCTCCATTATTTAAAATATTGAATATCATATTGATGTTTTTCGGTGATGGAATGGATTAATTTTATTAACATTATTTTAAATGGGTTAATTAATTTTGAAAGAAGAGCGTTTCACATAATGAGCTCGGTGCCGGAACGGATTAAATTCATTAATCGAGGTCCCACTGTGTGTGTATAAAATAAATAAATAAATAAATATATATATATATATATATATATATATATATATATATATATATATATATATATATATATATATATATATATATAATATATAAAAAAATTTTATTCTGTCTTTTAACAAAAATTTTGTATTTTATTTTTTTCTGCTATTCGTAGGTGATGACACAATGCTTGGTGACCAATCTTACCGGTACCTCACTGTGGATGAGATGAAGTCACTTGGTGATGATTCTCTCCCCATAGATGTAACCAAGGATGAGAAGATGGATGTGTCCTTCATTAGCAACACTATGGCAGGTGAGTTCAGCAATGTTTATATTCTTACCAGGTCACACGAGTCAGTAATAGATGGTTGACCTGAAGCCTCAAAAGTTGAATGGGCCAGGTAAGCTGTATCATTAAGTAAATAGATGAGAGCCATTCATATCACTAGAGCAGAGACCTCCACTGTTGATAAAGCATAACCTCAGCCCAAAGCTTGGCAGCAGCTCCATAAGCTTCATGGTTAGTTGGAGACTCCCATGAGGCAACCATCCAAACTCCATATGCCAGATAAACCTAAGGACCCTCAGCCCAACAAGGTAAATCTCAGTGTCAGTTTAAATGCAAAAAAATATTGTACCTTTGTCATCAAAATGGTGAAGTTAAGAAAAGGAAGTAGCCAATACCAGGTCATTAGGAACTTTATTGCAAAACAGATTGCACAAGGTAAAACCTGGCTAGCAAGGCTAGAGATCCCTTATCAAGTCATGTACACACAAAACACAAGGATAGGCACTGAAAGCTAGTGGCTGACAAAAATAACACTAAGTTCAGACACAAAAATTGTGTATAAATAATTGCAAATAAATAAATGGATGCATGTGTGTGCACCATAGCATCCATAATACTTTTCCCTCCTTTTTCTCTCTTCTAGCTCCACCAGTTGCTCCAGCAGACCAACTAAGCCCGCAGCATCAAAAAGAGCAGCATTATGCCCAGTTCACAGGTCATTATCCATCTGACAATGTTGACGTTGCCAAGACTCCCATCCTAGCAGGGTAAGTGAGTTGGGTGTTGTTTACTTTTTAGCTTCACACTCTTAGATTCTCCATTATGGCATATGTATTGCAAATTCTGTAGTTTCCAAAAAAAAAATGTGGATTATCACAGATGTTTTAAAATCAATCTATATATGAAGGAAAGTTACACAAGCGTCTGTTTCCGAAGACCGAGGGAAGTGATGTCATACAAGTACAGTACCTTACAATTTTTTTAGTGTGCCCAAATCAAAATTTTAAAGATTTTTTATTTTAGAAATTTAACGACTGTTTAAGCTGAAATATGAATGGAAAATGGAAGGTAATTTTCCATTTTCAATCTTCATGTCATAGAAAAGACATTTAAACATGTTCACTGCTTTTCATATCATGAGCTTCAAGCTAAAAATATAGTTATATCTTACTTTCTAACACACAAAGGAATATTAACAAATAAGTGTGGAAAACTGTGTTATTTTAGCTAGAGCGAGATCTTTAGTAGAGATGTGAGAACGCATTTCTTTATTAACAGAGGTACAGACAACTAGAATGCACTACAGAATGAGGTGTGTATAAACAAAAATTAAGAGTAAATTAATGTGCAGTGGAGGAAAAGACACATTAATTTGATTACCTTATCTTGTAAACCACGAGAGTCGGTAATAACAAGTATGCAAGACTTACATTTAGTTATAATGTCAAGAATCCTATGCCTGCTCTGTTAAAATATACATAAAAATATATACCAGTATATATAGCTCTATCTGCAACTTTCCATATTGATAAATCATATTATAATGTTTATTCATAAATAATGATAACTGGTAGATGAAAACCATGAAGATGAACTGTTAAAAAAGGTAAACATAATTTTAAACACAAGCTACAATAGCTGTTATGCCAATGGACATAACAGGGCTACTGTTGTTGCTTCAAAACCTTGTTAACCTTTAGTGCCTTGAATTTACCTAGTCATTCTTCAGAAGCAGAGAGCGTGTCTGTGTTGCAGATGCCTGAGGGTTTTCAGGGAATTTCACCAGTTTATTCTTTTGGTGATCAACCTAGAGATATATTATTTACTCTGGATATAACTCATGTGTGTGTGCTAATGCATGTGGTTATGTGCCTTTAATCTATGGCAAATACTTTACTTTGTGTATAGGGCACTGTGCTGATATGCCGAGTTCATGTATGACATCGCCTCTCGTGAAAGGGAATGAGAATTCTGTCCAATTTATAATCTAGAAATTCTATTTTAATTTTAGACTAAATTTTTGTTGACAATATTCATCTCATAGGACATGCCTTTTTGTATGCAGGTATAGGGAAAAATGCATTATTTAAATAAGAATGTATTAGTGTATATATAGCACTCAGTATTTCTTTTCTTCTTGAGCAGCTGTCTCTGGTTACTGTTTATATTACTATCATCATAACTCATATCATCATCATTATTATTATTATTATTATTATTGTGTACAAATTGCCTAAATTCAAAAATGTTTCAGAAAATATTTAGACTGATGAGACCATCCAATTTATTAGACTCTTTACTATCTAACATGTGCAGGGCCTGCGGAAAAGTTTGTATTACGGTGTAAAGGTATCACTCGTGCTATAGCTCTGTGATAACATTTATGCTTTAATATCTTGAGGTTCCACACATTGGGGTTCATGTGACAACTTGCTTGTGGAGGTTGTAGTATCATTTCTTATGCTGTGGCCCTAATGTTATCACACTTTATTTTTATACAAATGTAATTACTCATGACACCTACACATAATTTGGCTGAAGCTTTGTGAACAGCTTTTTAATGTGCTTTATGGGATTCGGTGAACTATATATGGATATTCTGTACAAATATCTGCAAAGAATTTTTTTTGGCTAGCTTAAACATTTTCACCATTAGGGTACTGTATATATAATTCTGAAAATATCTGTATTCCTTTAACCTCATCTATATTGACTTAGTTTTCAACAAAATTAAAGATAAGCTATTTAAATTTATCAAAATACTTTTATGACATGTATAATGTTGACAACAATAGTTTATCATTAGCTCCCTTCTGCACAGTATTATATGAGTGTTTGTGGGAAGTTCCTGGGTAACTGTAGGGAAATATTACAGCAGAATCCCACTCAAGCACGCTATGGTAATTTGAACCAGACACCTTCCAAAATGGCAGGTGCTTCATTTGAAGTAGATTTTTTTTAACAATTTTGGTAATGAGTATTTTTATTAGTAAAAATTTTAGAAAGTGTATTGGTGTTTTCTCTATTTTGATATAAAAATAACAGATAAATGTTTAGTTTACAGAAAGTAGTGAATTTGGTTTATATTTATTTTCAGTGTAACTCATTCTTTCTGAGGAGCCTGATGTGGCATGACTGGATTGAATCTATTGCATTAATTTCACCAGTATCAGTTCATATGACAAATATAACTCTTTATTTAATATAATTCATTTTGTCACTGGACAGGCAGCTTGTGTGTGTGTGTGTGTATGTATGTATACTTGTTAGGCTTATATTGAGGACCCCCTAAGGTTGAATTACTGACTCTTCCCAGGATGCATCCCCACAACGAGCTGACTAGCTCCTGGGTACCTATTTACTGCTAAGTGAACAGACACATTGGGTGATAGGAAATATATCCAATCATTTCTGTCCCTCCTGGGATTCAAACACAGGATTTCCAATTGAGAGTCAAGAATGAACCAAACTGTACTGCAGACCCTTTATTTATTAGTGTTCAAAATTTGTTAATGGAAAAAGAAGAAAACAAATAGAACCATTTAAAACCAACATTTATTTCAGAAATATTGACAACTCTTGACACTTTCGTCCAGCGGTGATGCAGTCTGCGTCAATAAATAAATTGATGGGTGTCTGCTGGTGACGCATGTTGCATCAACATTTAAAATATTTGTTAAAAATTACATTTATTGTTCGATTATTATGGGACTAGTTTTCAAATGCGTGCCTTTAGATTGTGAACGATTTGATACCAAAATAAATGATATAGCACGACAATTGAGGTCAGAACACAGGAATGGTTATAAATACTTGTGTAGGGATGAGCATCCAAAATTAAAAATATTTGGTAAAATTCCATTTATTGTTCGATTATTATGGGACTAGATTTAAAATGCGCATTTTAGATTGCGAGCAATTTGATACCAAAGTGAATGACGTAGCTTGAAAATTGAGGTCAGAACATTGGAAAGAGTACATATGTCATTGTGGGTGCACACTCTTGGGAAATGCTGGGGCGTGTGCGCTGGGTGCACAAAAGTGTTAAAATGCTCAGGTAGCCCTTTGGTGATGGGGACCTTTGTGCCAATTAACTGTAGGATATTTAATTTGACGTGTAATATTCAAAAGTCCTAAAGATTCTCTGGACATCATTCAACACTACAGACCTCTGGCAATCATTTGCTTTACAGTATTGGGAAAAAATATCCCCTGCACTGCAAACCTGTTTCATGTGACAACTCCATGGTGTGCACAAAAAATCAATTTGAAAAAATTTTTTAATATTGTTAAAATGTGTTTCCTGATTATGGGAAAGTTAAAAACAAATTATGTACTGTAGCTTAATTTGGCTGTGGTGGAGAATGGACATCTCGTGATGTCACCTATTCATGAGTGCTAATGGATTAGACGCCAGGCAGTGAGAGTTTCTGCAAATATATGTATACTGACTGCAATGTCACTGACTTTTTTTTTTTACCATATTATTTTTTCAATTGTAAAAAATTTGCCATTTGAGAAATTTTGGTGAAAAGATGCTCTGGACTTGGATACACACAAACGTGTCACTAACATGTGCGGAATATTATAATAAATTCTTTGGACAATAAAACATTCCGTTTCTGGGAGGAGAGGAGCCTTTTGTGGCTACCTGAAGCCACAGTCTACAATAGTGTCTCTTACTACTGGGTCTCATGAGTTGCAGAGTTCTGACTGACCCTATCACAAGGGTGCAGGGAGCGGTGGCATTTATTTACTAAGTTATTAATTTATGCCAACACCCAGGAAGGTACCCAGAAAGTCAGCTAAACAAAGCAAACCACTGCTGGCGTCAAACATGACAACAGCCCCGAGAACAGCCCAAAGAACAACCCAAATCATGTAAACAATCAAAATTTTGTAAGACTAGTGCAAGCTCATATGCCCCTATCCCTGACTTCATGGGGAAAGGAGGGAGGCATTGTAATGTAAGGAATGTAACCGAGCCTGCGAGTAGCTCAGTTTCATTCTAATGGTAGTGTGTGCCAGCTTGCCTCTGTCACTCTGACTCTGATGTTTTGCTTTCAGATATATGGTGTTTTTTTTGCTTTGTGATTATTCCTGTACACATAAGTGTAGCATGAGCCAGGAGTTTAGCGCATTTGGAGCTGCTTGTTCTCAGGGTTCTCTTTCTTGTGTGCTTCCTAGTGCTGCCCTTCTGCTGCCAATGTTATGGATTTGCTGTCTTAGGGGTTCTTCTCGCTGGTGGTGGCTCTCGCCTGGGGTCGATCAGGGGTCTTGGGCTTTGTCTTTCCTCGTGTCAGGAGTGATAGTGGCAGATGGGGAGCACTGGTTACTCGTGTGCTGCACTTTAACGTGTCGAAATCAGCTTTCACCGTCTTGTGTGTTAGGCTGTGATGGCTTACTCGTATCTCATACTGATATATTTTATAATTGCCATACATCCCAGTGCCTGGGTGTACTTTTGGGTCTATTTCCCTGCAGACCTTGGAAATTTCCTGTGGGTTCAGTGGTCTTACGGATATTCCCTCCTAATCCACTCGTTTCGTGAGAGTTTGATGGTTGCACGTTGTCCATGCCACATGGCAACTTTCATTCCTTCTGCCTCTTCCATGCTGTGTGTTGGGTGGGTGACACCTTCGACTCTGAGTTAAGTTAGGTTTGCTCCTCTCATGTTGCTCGTCTTTCTGACCCTCCCAATGAGGTTAGGAGGGCTTATCAGGCAGTGACTGCTTTGCATGTTAGGTTTTCTGTGTTGCAGTGGTCAGGGTTGTGTGCCCAGTTAGATGCCCTGGAGCTGTCCCATTTGATGTTTAGGGAGCTGGAATGGGAGGTGCTAGATAATTCAACCTTGGCTCCACCCACGCCTCTTCCTTCTCCTTTGGGTGTGGTTTGCCCTTCCTTTGATTCTCCCCACCTGCTTCCAGCCCCAAAACATCTGAGGGTTTCGGGGTTAGGGCAGGGATTAGCTTGGATTGGAGCTTGGTCAGCTTTGTGGTTTGCTCCCTTCTGATTTGGGTGCGGAGGAAGCCTAGGATTTGAAGTGGGATTTGAGCCTACCGGTCCTGCCAAGGCTTTTGAATCTCTTCTTCTTCATAGTACATGCAGTGTTCCCTTTTCCCTGTTCAGTGTCTATTGTTTTCTTCTCTGCAGGTTTTTAGCACCAGGGAGCCACAAGGGGTTCCAACCTAGAAAACTAACATTGAATGTAATATATTGCCAATTTCTGGGTGAGCCTCACTGGCTCCCCAGCCACTGAGCCTCAGTGGCTCTCTACTTCGAAGACATCAGAAGTGTTTGCATCATCATAGACCTGCAGGTGGAGCTGATGGCTGATTGCAGGCTCCCTTCCTCCTCCATCTCCTCCCTCCCCAAAGAAAGTGAGGGGGGGGGGGAGGATAGGGGTCAAACGAGCTAGCCATAGTTTCATGAAATTCAAATAATTTGATTATGTGGTTTGGGGAGTTCTTTTGGCGATTCTTGAGGCTGCAGTCTAGTTTAAAGCCAGCAGTTGTTTTTGTTTCACTAATTTTCTGGGGTACCTTCCTTGGTGGTGGCATAAATAATTAAAATAAATAAATGCCACAGCTCCCTGCACCTCTGTGAAGAGGCCATGTTCTGACACTGGTCCCCAGCAGGCAATAGAACTCCACTAACTGATGGGACCCAGTAGTATTAGAGATCGTAGCTTCGAGGAACCAGTGGGGTTTGCAGGTGAGAGAGTCAGAATAACGTGGCTGAAAAATGTTGACCAAACCACACACTAGAAAGTGAAGGGATGACGACGTTTCGGTCCGTCCTGGACCATTCTCAAGTCGATTGTGATGAGATAAGGAGGCGATGGCAATAAATAGGCAAGAGAGATGTGAGGAGAAGGAAATCTCAGAGCAAGGCAAAAGGTACGAAAGGTAAGCTAACTTTTAAGGTTTATTTTTCTTTCCCCTTGTTTTCTCTCTTGCTTATAGCTATTACTATCTCCTTATTCCTTTTACCTTCCCCCTTATTGGGTGGTTATAAATAGGAGCTGCCTCATATAGGCCAATAGGCCCTCTGCAGTTACCTTTGTTCGTATGTTCTTATTACTATCGCCTTTATTACACCTTACCTTTCGTACCTTTTGCCTTGCTCTAAGATTTCCTTCTCACCTCTTTCTTGCCTATTTATTGCCATCGCCTCCTTACCTCATCACAATCGACTTGAGAATGGTCCAGGACGGACTGAAACACAGTCGTCCCTTCAGTTTCTAGTGTGTGGTTTGGTCAACACTGGGGTTTACCCAGAAATTGGCATTTCAGTTCATTCAGTGCCGAATGTAATGAAAAAGTGTATACAGTGCTATTATGGCACTGTATACACATTTTATATATATAACTACTGTACATGTATATGAACTATTACGAGTCACTAAGCAGTATTGGTGACTGATTATCACGTAACCATTAATCCAAGAGCAGCTTAGCCTTATACATGTTGATCCAAGTTGTAAGTAAACACTTTGAATATATATGATTTTCTTTATATTTTTAATGTTTTTCCATGTTTTTTTCAAGTGCAATGATACTTTGGGTTGTCAATACTGTTAATTATATCACAAAATTTGTGAACATTGGTATGCACCAATATATTTGGGTAACTATTATACACACCACAATACAGTATAATAATAGAACAATAAAGCATGCTGTTCTTGTTGTTATTACACTGTATTCACACATTACATTTAACTATCTACGTGTTCATGCACTGTTGTGAACCACTAAGCAGTTCTGGTGAGTAATAATCTCGTAATGATTGATTCATGAACAGCATAGCCACACATGCGTCCCATTTTCTAAAAACACCTAACACTGTAAGGTGCCACCACTATGCCATTGCTGACTAGTCAAAATGCCTATTATTTTCAGAATTCTAATCACTAATTCCTGATCATAAATAATTTTTCAAATGTTCATTTTCTAAAGGAGGATGAAGCCTGAGGTCCCATTGTACAATGCATAGAGGCATTACATTGCAGCTGTGTGCTGTAGGTATCCGCCTCGCTTTGGGAGTATAGTTACCAACATCGGGTTTACTGATATCTGAACCTTGTACATAATCTTCATTACTATTAGGGGTCTTTTATGTTATTATCATTAATAAATAATTGCAAATCTTACTTTTTGGTGGGGGGGAGGGGCTCCCCTCCCCTTCTTTGGCTCCCTGGAGCAAACCAGGCTGATATGAATGTATTAGACCCTGGCATCAGTCAATGTGCATGGAGTTCTAGGCCTACTGGGGACCACAAGTAAGAATCTAGTCCCCCTCAGAGAAGCACGAGGAGCAATGGCTTATAGAAACCTCTGTGTGGTTTAAAGCATTCTATGTCTGCCATTGACTGGGTAAGGCACCCAGAAAGGTAAGCGCCCCAAAACAGACCCGTACTCTGGTTAAAATATTGCTACTAAAAGCCAAACGAGTGGACAGAACTCCCCAAACAAAATTATCAAGGACATGGGGACTTGTCTTTCCCCTTCTTTAGTTCATCCCTCTGAAGCATCTGAGGGTTTCGGAGTTGGGGCAGGGTTTAGTTGGTGTTGAGACTCGAGCAGTTTCGGGGGATGCTCTTTCCGGTGTGGTGACAGAAGCATTCGAGCATGTTGAGTCGGAGCTTCTGGGTCTGACCAGTGGGTCCCCTTCGTTCCTGCTTTTTTGGCTGCTCCTGCATTTTCTTTTGAGGTAGGGAACTTGGAGGACAGCTCAACCCTGGGGTCCTTGTGGGAAAGTTCCCCAGGGTTGGGGAAAGTATGACTTGGGGAGCCTTGAGTCCCATTGGACCCCGCTTGGGTTTTTGTACCTCTCTGAGTGGGGCTTGATGTTACGGGGAGTGGGGTTTTATTTTCCTCCCTCCTGGTAAAGTAGGATTTGGTGTCAATCCCTTCCTGAGTTTGGTTCCGTGCTCCCTTGAGTTCTTCGGTCCCGTCCTTCTGGAGGTTTTCGGCCTTCCCACATCCTGTCCCATGTGGTGTGGGAGGCCATTGCGGCTTAACAACTGCACGACCCTTGGATTATGGATTACGCTTCTATAATGGATCCCTCTTTGGGTTTTTCACAGTTTTTGACATCCAGCCTCGGACCTGCAGGGTGGATAGCTGGTGTGGGGGTCTGGGGCTCCCCCTTCCCCTCCTGGGGAGGGTGGGGGGGAGTTGCACAACGTAACGACGTGGTGATGTCATGCTCATTTGCTCGTTTTCATTTGGGGAGTTCTGTCCACTTGTTCGGCTTTCAGTTGCAATATTTTAACCAGAATAGGGGTTTGTTTTTGGGCGCTTACCTTTCTGGGTGCCTTTCCCAGTCGACAGCAGACAGAGAATGCTTCCAACCAAATGGGGGTTTCTATAGGCCATTACTCCTTGTGTCTCTCCGAGGGTGGGAGGGGCAGGTTCTGGCCGTGGACTCCTGTATGCCTAGAACTCCATATGCACTGACTGATGCCAGGGTCTAATACATTCATATCAGTGTGATTAGCTCTGGGGAGCCTCCAGGTCTCGCCCAGAAACTGGGGTTTCATTACATTCAACGCTGGTTTTTACATCATTATGTGATGGTGTCAGCACAGGCTGCATGGCAGTGCTGTGAGCTTCTGCTGTATGTGCTACCCATGGTTGCTGTGTTAGTAGTGACACTGTCACACAAAGCAGGGGTTCCCTCAATTTTTTCAAGATGGTGTTTGTTTATTGGAGACCTGAGGAAGCGGATGTGAGCCCTGTGTACCTGCTGGAGTTTTTAATTTAAAGATAGACCTAAAATCTACCCTGATTGATGTGTGCACCACCAATGAAACGACCCTGGTTGATATGTGCAGTTTAAGAGTTAAATCATAGTAATGTGTGCTGAAGGGGCTAATAAGCTATGCATAATTGTGCAGTTGTCATACATGTCAATTAAGATATTCATTGTTTGAAAATTGCTTTTATTTATAATTGCTATTAAAAATATTGCTTATGTAATAATACAAAAAGAAATAATTCCAACTAAAATATTTGTTCAAGCCATAATTATGTTAGAAAAAGAATAATGATAAATATGGTTTTGGGGTTGGTAGGCCGGAGTCTTTGAACACCACTCTCAACACAACTGTAGACTCCGCAATGATTGAGTCACACATTGAGTCTCAGATCATCCAGACCAAGTTGGCTCCTCAGTTATCTTCCCAAATGATCCAGGAGCCAGTTCAGCATGTCCCAGTGCAGGAAATACTGGGGCATAACGACACAGACCAGACCTTCAAGGGGCAAATCACTCTAGGCCAAGTCACTTCTGTAACTGAGAAGTCTACAGAGATTCTCAATGGGTGGGAAGGGTATGTCCTAAGCATTACATGGGTCTCCAAGAAATTTTTTAACAGAAATAGAATGCATGACTTCTTTTATTTGATATTGACACAGATTGCACAAAACTTTTGCTGTTATTACTATTTTAATCAAACAGAAAACAGTATTTGTATTAAAATTTACATTTAAAATAATACTTTTATTGCCAAATAAAAAACATAAGGCTAATCTTCTTTGTGGGCAAATAACTCGGTCACCCTTAGTCAAGATTCCTTCTACTCCAGACCTCGGCTGACTCCAGCTAGGTTCAATGTGACCTTAATTTCTGACATAATAGGAATTTGTTCCAACTATCTCTGCAAGTCATATATGGGAGAAGCAAGAACTTGGAAAAAATCTTAATCTAGGCTGTGACTTTGTCAGGCTGCAAGCAACTGTATCAAACAGCCTTGCTGATCAGACCAGCAACCAGGAGGCCTGGTCAGAGACCAGGCCGTGTGGACATTGATCCTTGGAATCATCAACAGTTAGGTAGGTAGCTCAAAATTTTAGAAGGATCTTTCAGCTATAGTATTCTATTAAAGCACTAGTACTGTGCTATATAGAGTAGAATACTACAGTATTGCACATTAACTTCCCAATTCCAGGCTGTAAATGTTGCTGACTTAAATAACATAAAGAAATTTAACTGCCTAAATTCATTCAGTAAAATATCTGTATTACTGGAACCACTTAAAAGCATACAAATTGCACTTCCTAGAGCACAGCTGTGAGACTTGCATCATAATTTACGCCTGGAAAATATTAGAGGGACTAGATTCAAATCTGCATATTGAAATAATTCCTTACTAGAGCAGGAGGGATGAGAGAATGTACACAAGTAACCTGGTTGAAAAGAGCGCAATGAGTACTGTACTATTAAAAGATCAATTCTATAAACATATAGGGCCCAAGACTTTTTAACATCTAAATATGTGGAGCATAATTAGCTGACCTGTTTTGGTGTTTAAAGTAAAACCCTTCAGATGATGAGTCACAATAACGTGGCTGAAGATATGAAGACTAAACAACACACCAGAAGACGAGGAGGCGATGATGTGTCAGTTCGTCCGGGACCATTATCAAGTTGATTGTCACAATCGACTTGATGATGGTCCAGGACAGGCCAAAATATTGTTGTCTCCTCATCTTCTGGTGTGTGGTTTAGTCCTCATAAAACCTTCATAGGGTGCCTGATCAACAGGACTGTGATGTCTACATCAGAATGCATGCAGCAGTGTCTAACAGACTGGTTGATCAGAGCATCATCCAGAAGGACTGATGAGAGACCAGCCTGTAGGGATAATTATTTTTAGAACCACATAAGGTAGTATACTCCAAATGCTTGTGTGCAGCCCAAATGCTATGGCATGAAACCAGAAGCCAAGGTTCTGCCAAAGGAAAGATCTCAAAAGTGGAAGAACCTGATGAATGTACAGTACTACCAAAACCATCACAGTGAAGAGTATTTGGGTTCAGAGGAGCTTGAGAGAGATGCAAAGATACTGAACACACACACAATACAAATATTGTAGAAAGCCACTAAAGAACACTGACAAAGAGATCTAGGGGTGGTTCTGGATATTACTGTCATCAGAAAACCACATGAAAAGGACATTATGTGAGAAGCATGTGCTACCCTATCCAGCTTCAGAATCGTAGGACTAAAATTGGAATATGCAATTGGAAAATATGCATTCCAAATATGCATTGGAAAATCAAAAATCAATCATCTCAAGATATGCTGCAGTTGTCTGGTGCATGTATCTCAAGGAGCAAAGATATGCTACTAAATGTTTTCAACAACTGAAAAACAAGATCCACGAGGAGAGGCTAGTGGTATTAAATATTCTAAAGCTAGAAGATAGAAGAAAAAGAGGTGATATGGTCACTACATACAGAAATATTAACATGAATCTACAAAATTAAAAATTTTTGAAACCTGCAACTTCAAGAACAAGATCATAGATTCAAGCTAAGTAAACAAAGGTCCCCAAAAATTATTAGAAAGTTATCTTTTGGAAATAGTGATAGACGGAGAAGGTTAAGTGAGAAGGCGGTGGATGCCAAAACTCTCAATAGTTTGAAAGCGTCATTTAACAGAGTACTGTACTGGGATGACAGGACATCACGAGTGTTGCTCTCATCCATTAACTACACTGGTAATCTCTCACACAAACACACCCACCCATTCTCTCAATATGGGAAGAGGCCAAACCCTCAAACTTACCAGTGATATGAAGAAGCATGAAACAACTACACAACAGTGAGAAATGAGGCAGAAAGAAATTTTGAGAAAGGGATAGTGAACAAGTGTTAAACAGAACCAGGCCAATTCAATAAATTCACTAAAAACAAATTTTAGGTAAAAGATAATATCCCGTGGTTGAAAATGTGAACCAGATTCACAGAAAATGAAAAGGAAATGTGTGAAATATGAAATGAACAGTTTAAAAGAGTGTTTGTGCAAAATGAACTCTTCAGAGAACCAGACCCAATAAAAATTCAACACAGAGCACATAGAGGTGTTTAGAGATGAAGAGGAAAAATGCTCAAGGAGCCAAGTCAGAACATAGCAGTTGGCCCAGATGAAGTTTCACTTTTAGTTCTGAGAGAATGTGCACCTGAGCTCTGCATTCCACTTCAACTGATTTTTCAGGCATCCCTGTCGACAGGAGTCCTAGCAGATATGTGGAAAAAGGCCATCATAGTTCCAATCCACAAAAGTGGCAGCAGGGAAGATCTCCTTAATTATAGACCTGTATCATTGACAAGTGTAATAGTCAAAATAAAATATTGGAAAAAATAATTATAACTAAATGGGATATATCACCTAGAAAAAATTATATAATTAGACAGACAGACAGACAGACAGTATGGTTTTTGATCTGGAAGATCATTTGTAATTAATTTACTTAGTTTCTATGATAGCCACAGAGATTTTATATTAGAAAGATAGTTGGGTTGATGGCATTTATCTAAACCTTAAAAAGGCATTCAACAGAGTTCTCATAAGAGGTTGTTCTGGAAGCTGGAACATACTAGAGGAGTGACAGAGGCTTCTAACATGGATGAAAATTATTCTGACAAAAAAATGAAGGTAGTAATCAGAGGCAATATGTCAGACTGGAGGAGTGTTGCTTGCTGAGTCCTGCAGGGTTTAGTTCTTTCACCGGCAATGTTCACCTTCTACATAAATGATCTACCGGAAGGAGTTCAGAATTATATGAACATGTTTGTAGATGATGCTAAGATACTGGGGAAGATAGGAGACAGAGACGATTGTAATGCCCTTCAAATGGTTCTAGATAAAATAAGTGCTTGGAGCAACATATGGCAGTTGGAATTCAATGTGAATAAATGTCATGTTATGGAAAGTGGAATCGGAGAAAATAGATTACACACAACTTATAAATTACGTGGAAAGGAAATAAAGAACTCTAATAAAGAACAAGACCTAGGGCTGGTTTTGGATAGTAAAATGTTACCAGAGGAACTCATAAAATACATTGGCGAGGAGCATATGATGCATTTTCCAAATTCAGACTTGCTTTTAACCTAATGGACAGTGAAATACTGTACTAAAGAAACTGTTCATAACTTTTGTGAGACCATAATTGGAATATGTTGTATGGTGGCCATATCTTAAGAAGCACAACAATAAACTGGAAAAGGTGCAAAGACATACTACAAAATGACTTCTAGAACTAAAAAAACAAGAGTTACAAGGAGAAGCTAGAGGCATTAATATGCCAAAGCTAGACAATAGAAGAAAATGAGGCGATATGATTACCACTTATAAAATAACAGGTATCAACAAAATTAACAAAGAGGAATTCCTGAAACCACAAACTTCAAGAACAAGAGAAAACAAAGGTGCCAAAAAATATTAGAAATGTTCTTTTGCAAACAAAAAAAAAAGTTTATGTTGATGGTTGAAACAAGTGTGGTGGTGTTGGAAGCCAAAACCATCAGTAGTTTCAAACCGTTATATGAGAAAGAGTACTGGGAAGATTGGATACCATGAGTGTAGCTCTCATACTGTAACTACACTTAGGTAATTACACACACATTCATGAAGAGAGTTCACTTAAGACATGAGCCCACTGGACAAAAGACTATGTGCTTAACTTTTTGGGTAGGGTTCTTGATGACTGGTAAGATCCCGTTGGTAGGAAAGTAGTGGAAAAGAGGATGTGGAATTTCTATTCACTCCTTGTTTGCAAAACCAGTGTATCGCCTGCTGGTGGATGCGGTTAAGAATCTGGGAGTCAACTAGCAGCTCATAGTTAGTCAGAGCAGAGAGCTACACGATAGATTTTTGAAAATGAAAGTACAAAACAGTATTTGTTGGAATAGATTATTTGAGTGTGGATATCTTGGTTATCTTGAGATGATTTCGGGGCTTTTAGTGTCCCCGCGGCCCGGTCCTCGACCAGGCCTCCACCCCCAGGAAGTAGCCAGTGACAGCTGACTAACACCCAGGTACCTATTTCACTGCTAGGTAACAGGGGCATAGGGTGAAAGAAACTCTGCCCATTGTTTCTCGCCGGCGCCTGGGATCAAGCCCAGGACCACAGGATCACAAGTCCAGCGTGCTGTCCGCTCGGCTGACCGGCTCCCAGATGAAGTCTGGGCCTCCAGATGGACTAGATGAAGTCACTTTCTGAATCATTCACGGCTGGGTAGATTGAGATTTATACAATGTTCGCCTTCATCATATATGGCTCATAAAAAAATAGTTTTAAGGGTTCTCTGCATTCCCTCTGCAGTGTGGATGATGAAAATTGCACTGATACTAGCTGGAATGTGCTAAGTCTTGAAGGAGAGAGAGACTTGCCAAGTGAGCGAGTGAATGGTTTACGCCGAGAAATATGAGCACTCATTTATTGAAAGGAAAAGTGCAGTACTGTACTATATATAAAGAGCACCATTCTACTTACAGTACATTTCTTGTTCCTTATCTGAATTGTTACACAAAGTACTACATTAGCCTTTCAAAAAGACAATAAAATACAGTAGTTCAGTGTAAAGATATCATGTATTTGAATACACTGCTCCCTCAAAAATCTGGGTCATACTCACTCGTAATAGGGCCAAATTTCCTTGAAATTTTCATTTATGAAAACTTGCACATTTTTACTATTTATCATCACATTTCCATAGATTTCATGTAAAACTCAATTTGAAAATAAGCCATAGAATTTTTAAATAAATTATGATAAATGGTCAACTTATGGCACCAACTGTTTCTTACGCTTTTGTGCTCATCTATGAAAATTTTTTAAAATGTAATACGCACATAATTAACCCTTAAGAGACAACCTACATAAACTGATATACTGTATTAAAAGATTTATGGGTAAATACAAGTACAGTAGTCAGTTAACAGTTCACACTATAGAAACATGAGATAATTTAGTTTTAATAATAAATATTTACAGTTACCAAGTTAAACAAAATTTGGAAGTTATTAGCTAATAAAAAAGTACCTTGCTGTTATACATGTCATTAATTAGAATAATTTTGGAGCAAGTGGCATAATTGCTCATAGAAATATTTGTGAAGACATTTTAAGTTTGAGCCTTTTATTTTTTAGTTTACCATAAACTATTTTTAATTTTTCTTAAATCGTACCAGAGAAAATTCTAAATTATGGTGTAGGTGAAGTAGTTAATTAACCGTATGCTTCAGCTAGAGCATACGGTTGGTGAAAAAATGCTTTCTCAAAATGAAAATCAGATGTACAATTTCCCTTAAAACAGTCTCATTAACTTTGTATTTCCCAAAAGATTTACTTCAGTTAAAATTTTCAGCCATATTTATTAACTCTTTAAAAATAGTACTGTATTAAAGAAAATAGGATCAGTATTTAGAACACTTATTTCT
This sequence comes from Procambarus clarkii, assembly GCF_040958095.1. Lineage (NCBI taxonomy): Eukaryota > Metazoa > Arthropoda > Malacostraca > Decapoda > Cambaridae > Procambarus > Procambarus clarkii. The sequence goes on from NC_091171.1 coordinate 8,688,804, forward strand.
CAATATGAAAACTAGCCACACGATGTTTTTAAAACCAGGACCATCCACTTTCTCCCATGCCCAAATCTCTCTTTAATATTCACTTAAGTTTTCCTAAGAAATACTTTGGAACCTTTTCCATTTAATAACAACCTTTCTGGCAATTCCACTGGCCTAAATTCTGAACTCTATTCAACAGTATAAAACAGTACATGAATACAAGAAATTGGAAAAAAAAGTCTCAAGGAATTTACTTTACCTAATGATCTAGATTTCACTGCGATCCTTACAATTTGGACTTTTTACAACAAATTCAAAATATAAAGGGGGAGAACTGGTGGGTAAATTTGGTCCATTATTTTGAGGAATCCTTATATTGTATATGGAAATCCAGATTTTAGAAGGAGTACGCAATTTTCATTAATAAGATTTGCAGTTTATCTAGTTGGATGTCACAGGGTTCATGCATAGTATTTTAGCTTGTGTTCAATTTAATGCTCTGATACAATGCATACAAATTTCTTGGAGGCTTCATGCAGCTAGGTAAAACACTGTTAATTGTGTGGTTTGAGAATTTCCCTCATCTTCACAACTCCTAATCTCTCATTCATAGTGCTCTACTCTCATGTGGACTGTCACCCTAGCACGCACTAGTGTTGTGCTGGCTGCCTGCCAAATCCCCATGACAAATTCCTTGCCATTGGTTTATTTTCTTTACTTACTTTGGCTGTGCTTGCAAGCGGATGAACAGCTTCCGTTTTTAATTTAGATCTTCAGGTGTGTGAAATGATTGTTTTTCATTATTTAAATATTCTGTGATTGATTAGATATAACATGCCTAAGTTCAATTTCTGTGATTACACTTGTAAGCCCATCGTGTGTGTGTGTGTGTGTGTGTGTGAGTGATAACACAGTAGTCTCATGAAGCACTTGACAGGAATATAAGGAAATTTGAGTTCATACTTTTGTACCTACACATAACTTTCACTCTGGATATTTTAGTAACTCGCAAAGTACAAAATTGGGTGTAGAATGAGTTTCATAACTTTCTTCTCCAAATTGTAAGCTGTTGAGCAGCTCTTTTATTTTTGTTAAAATTATACTGTCTAGAATTAGCTTACATGAGACTTGCAAGTAACATTAATGATGTAGTTGTAATTGCAGGAAGTATTTGAATGCACTCCACTACTAACTGTACATTGTATTTGTTGTCTTCTGTCCTTGTGCCACTTGTCCCATAATAGCAAATACAAATTTTACCTGTTTATGTTTACATATAATATATTTCCTGTTGATCCTGAGAAATTTCAAGGAGCCAGCGGAAAGAGTTTGAGTTTTGTTTATAAAAGTAGCTGTGATAATTTATCCGGAAAGTTGTGTTCCAAATTATGATGATTTATTTATTCTCTATTGGTTGGCTCAGCTACAAGAGTTTTCAGAGTTTGGGAAGTGGCAATCGATCATCAGTGTACTCGTTTCTCACCGACTCTGCAACTGCGGAGAATGATTGGCCATATTTTAGAAGGTAAAACAGGGCGTTGGAACGACTAAACCAACTAATGTCCTGTTGCTTCGATCTGTGGTATAAGCTGTTGCTGGGGATATTTCTTGTCTGACAATACACTGTGTTGAGCCACTTTGAATCAGAATCATTGTTCTGCTCTATATGGGGTCTGTTTGACAACTAACAATCAGTGTTTCCTTGCACCCTGTCTATTCTTGAGTATATTTTCTTAAGCTTTGCTTAGGACTATTTCTGCTTAAAGTTAGTCATCTGACAAAAATACTTTAAGCATTCATTATTCCCTACATGATTAAATTATGAAAGAATTGGTATCATTTTCAAAAATTATGATATGAAATATTATTAATGTAATGGGTAAAGACTGGCACTTGTGAAGTCAGGCTCTGAGATCACCCATGAAAAAGCCACTGCCAGGTACCAGAAATAGAATCTGTGAGACACGTAGAGAAAGTCCACGGCTGGCTCAGTCTTGGCTGGGTATTGTGACGAGTTCCACTACTTCTCTCCACTCTCCTTCCACTACATAATGGCTGTTAAACAACGGTAGTTATTATTTTAGGGTAGCAGTGCAACTGTAGGAGCTTTTGAGTGTTGCCTGATTGTGTGATTTGCTGTGGCCCTTATGTGACTTGTTGGGTATGGAAATATAGATTTGTAAATGCATAATTTGTGCTTTATCCCTTATCCCTTCTTATTTGCTATTAATTATCATTCTTAAATTATATATATTTTTTACTTTATATTTTTTCCATGCAATTGCTTACCTTTTAAACCAGTTTACTCATTTTTTTTTATATCCAGCACTTGTGATATTTCATGTTATCCTTTTGGCTTTGTTTGGCATTAAACTCTGTAAAGCTTTTATATGTGTGTGCATTGGATCTGAAGAAAAATGTGATTAGAAAGCTTGGCAAAGTTGGGATGCACACCTGTAAACCAGCACTTATGATGTCATAGTCCCTGGTGGTGTGGGTCTCTTTGGCCAAGCACTGTGCTGGTGTGTTGTTCTGCTGTGTTAACTGTGAGCCTATATGTCCTGGCCTTGGGGGTTGCAGAGTGAGCCTGAACAGCCTGGCGTCCTGTCTGTCAGCTGGGACCAACACCTCGGGCATGTGGCGCGACAGGTTGGCACGCTCACCTCATGCATCCTAGTCTCCACCATGACCCAGTAGAAAGTTATGATCAAATTTGAAGTTTGCTGCAAGTTTGTTAATTCAGCTGTATATATTTGTAATTAATTTTCAACATATCTTTATAATTTGATTAAGAAATTCACCATGTACATTATTCAAAATTAAGAATTCTTGCAACAAATTTTGAGTTTGCGCATTGTAAATCATTAAGCTTACTGAATTTAGTTTTCAGTGCGTCTCCCAATTTGGCTATCTCTATCTTTGCTCTTTCTGCCTACTCCTGATAATAGTGCATATGACAGTGGGTGTGACAATGTTCCAACAATTTTGGACGTGATTAAACATGAACTGTGAAATTTCCTGAAGACAAGATGTAAAGCTATTGCTACTTTTGTATTTTTTTAATTATGTGACCAATGCATAATTGATCATTTTCATTCTTATAGCTAGTTAAAATTACCTACAAATTACAATACCTTCAAGTTTGTTATGGATTGGAACAAAATTTGCCTTTTGTAATTTACTAGTGAACTACTGTTTTCTTTTGAATTTTATATGGGTTAATGAAGAAAAGATAATTACAAATAATTCTCTTGGCCATAGTTAAACTCCTACTTATTACAAATTTTACAACCAGTAGTACTGTTGGTGAAAGATGTCACAATAAAGGCACTCAGTTTGATGAATAATGTTGCCTACTTAGATGTAGCATGGACGTGTGTGTGTGTGTGCGCACGAGAAATTTTGTTTTGATTTACAGAATGGTTTGTTTGATATATATACTGTTTCAAGTTAGCTTTGGATTATAAGATAAGAAATTTAAAAACCAAAAACAGTAATTTGTATATAGTAATTAGAATTATATTAAGTGAAAGACAATTTTCCAAAGTTTTGGGTTTCTGGGGAAGCCACTGCTGGCTCCCTGAAGCTATCTTGCCGAGATTGATCCATGCTGAAAGGTCGTATCAGTTGTGGAAGTTCTGTAATAATCCACAAAGTGTAATCTGAATCATCTACCATGAAAAGCTCAGCCCCTCATAGTACCGTGCTTGCTCCTGTACTTTTCCTCATCATCATATCAGATATTGACAAGGATACAAACTATAATACTATCAACTTTTGCAGATGACACAAAAATTTTCATGAGTAGACAATACAGAGGACACGGCAAACCTCCAATTGGATATTAATCGTCTCAATTGGAAACAGAAAATAACATAATGTTTGATGAGAATACGTTCCATTTACTGTACTGTGGAATAATAAAAGCATCAAAAAGCAGAAACCATATAAAAACACAAACCACACTTTTAAAAAAAGAAATATAAAAGATTTAGTAGCAATCATGTCTTACATTTAAAGAACACAAAGTTGATATCACAATTGCAAGAAAGATAACAGGTTGGATAACAAGAACCTTCCAAACAAGAGATGCCACACCAATGCCTTATAAAACATTAGTGTTCTCTATAGTGAAATATTGTTGCACACTAACAGCCTCATTCAAAGCTGGAGAAATTGCTGACCTGGAGAGCAAGCAAAGATGTTTTACTGCTAGAATCATGAAAACATCTAAATTATTTGGGACTGCTTAAAAATTTTAAATCCTTAGAGTGCAGGTGGGAGAGAGATATAATAATGTACACGGGAAAATATTAGAGGGAGCCGGTCGGCCGAGCGGACAGCACACTGGACTTGTGATCCTGTGGTCCTGGGTTCGATCCCAGGCGCCGGCGAGAAACAATGGGCAGAGTTTCTTTCACCCTATGCCCCTGTTACCTAGCAGTAAAATAGGTACCTGGGTGTTAGTCAGCTGTCACGGGCTGCTTCCTGGGGGTGGAGGCCTGGTCGAGGACCGGGCCGCGGGGACACTAAAAAAAAAGCCCCGAAATCATCTCAAGATAACCTCAAGGGATTGGTTCCAAATCTGCACATGGTAATAACACCACATGAGACCAGTAGGCATGGCAGGATATGCAGAATACCTCCATTGAAGAGCAGAGGTGCATTAAGCATGCTGAGAGAGAACTCAAAGAACATCTAAGGCTGAAAACTTTCCAACACACTTTTTCACAACACACAGGCCATAACTGACCGACCTCTTGCATTGTTCAAAAGAGAACTTGACGAGCAACTTAAAGGAATACCTGATGAACTAGGCTGTGACTCATACATCAGGTTGAAAGCAGCTGCATCAAACATTCTGGTTGATCAGACCAGCAACCAGGAGGCCTGGTCAGAGACTGTACCATGGGAACATTGATCCTCTGAATCATCATCAGGTAGTCAGGTGGCCTACCAGGGACCAGAGGAAGAATCTGGCCCCCTCACAAGAGGCATAAGGAACGTGTGACAAATCGCCAACTTCCAGAAAAGTATACAGGAAACTCAACGAAGCTTTGCAGACAACTGGAGGCTTACAGAAAATTAAACCTCCAAACTGCCAAACAATTCACACAAAACAAGGGATTCACTCAAACTAGCTTGAAACTCATTAGTACCAATTTCCACTACCAGGTAGCTTGGCCTCTGCCTGCAATCAGCTACTCTGGTGAGTTGTGTTGCTGATGATACATTGGAAGGTTCTACCTGTAATGCTCAGGTCCACTAGTCATGTGCAAGCTCCTCTGCTTCAAATTAAGTACTGCCATTCTTGAACTTTATTTGTCCTTCATGGGGCCATTTGCTTATGTATTGTTCTTTGATATTAGCATTAGCTTCACATGCATATTTTATCTCTGGCTTGTTGTGTGGGCTTGGCATTTTGTTACACTTCTGGCTGCATGTGGCTTTCTTTCCTAGGTACCTGCTGGTGCTGCTCATGAACTGACAGAATTATCTTCTCAGGTGTGTTTGGAAGTTTGCACCTGAGAGGTCAAGCCACTGGCATTGAGAGCCTCGCCTTTGGCTATTTTCGGGTCTTTGACTCATTTGTTTGGGCCCTTTGCTGAGGGCATTCTTTTGGTTGTGCAGAGATGCAATGGGAAGTTGGGTCAGGGTTTAGCTCAGGGTGTAGTTTGGCCTTCTCCAGTTGTGGTCCCATCTATTTTGACAGCTGAGGCAGCTGAACTTTCTGGTCCTGCCTGGGTTTTGGGGCATTTCCCTTCAGAACCCACCTCCCACTCCAAACATTCTCCTTGGAAGGATCTTTTTCAGTCTCAAGTGTTAGGCACGGAGTGTGACTGTGCTCTGGAGTCGGTGGGGTGCCTTTCAACCTTTCATGGCCCATGGTCTCCTCTGTGGAGGAATAATTGTGTTGGAAGATCTTGCTTTTAGGAAAACAAAGTAGCTGCCACAACTGCAAGAAAAATGACAGGCTGGATAACAAGAACCTTTCAAACAAGAGCAAAAACTTAAAACCTTTTTAAGACTGCAGTGCTCTCTTAGAGTGGACTATTGTTGCACACTAACAGTCCCATTCAAAGCTGGAGAAATTGCTGACCTGGATAATGTGCGAAGATCTTTTACTGCTAGAATCTACTCGGTAATATCCACAACATTTACTAATATTTACTGCTAGAATCTACTTGGTAATATCCACGACTGGTTTGACCTCTTAGTATGGAGTAATCTCAGCAAGATAGCTTCAGGGAGCCACCATGGCTCCACCAGAAACAGTAATTTCGTTACTGTACATTCAACGCTAGAGTTTTATTTAATCTTCATACTGTATTGTTCATCTTTCTGTAAAGTAGAAATTTAGTGTCAGTTTATGCATTGGATCTTGTCTCTAGGAAATTTCTATGCAGGTTATATGGGTATTTATTATGGGATAATTGAAAGCTGCAAACTTGTGGCATAATTGCCAAAATGTAGTTTCTTCTCTCTCTTGTGTATAGTGTCTCCTGTTAACACTTTTTGATTCTCTCAAGGTTTTCTTTTATTAAAAAATTATTAGAGTACTTGTTATCAAGTCTATTGTGAAGATACAAGTCATATATAATTTCATAAGGACACTATTCATAGAGACAGAGAAGAAATCATGATGAGATTGTGATTGAGCATGTACTGCATAGAGCATGTGTAGCTAATATATAGTGTTTTGAGTATCGAATGCTGGTGCGGAGAACACAATTTGATCTACCTTTTTTCTTTACTAAGTTAATAAAAGAATGGTAGATGACAGTTCAATTTCATTCTTTTTTGTATCATTTGAATGAAGTACTATTTTTGTCCTCACAACTAATCAAACTAAAATTTTCATACAGTATTAACTAGAATTTTGCATGACAAAATTTCTAATAGGTTTAGAATTTTGAGTTCACAAGGAACAAGGAAACAAAGCTATTCCATTCACCTCGGCTGTAGGAGTCTCGAACCATGGAAGGTTCATGGAACCACACGAACTGTGGATCATAAAGCTATTCTTTGAAAATACTTAAATAAATAACAAAAAAAAAGGAGGATTGTGGTTACTGTTGGTGTCAACATTCTGATATATAGGTGGATACTGTACTGGCACTTCAGTACCATAATAATCAATAGGAGTCTTGATTTTAGCTAATTGTGAGATTAAAGTGTAATGTAAATACTGTTTACAAATTGTTATCTATAAGAGCTTTAATATAGCATTGGTACAGCTTTTGTTGGTATCACATGTGCTTACCTACTTTCTATTTGCTTCTCATAGTTAACCATGCTATCTGGATGTTAGGCTAGATTAGTTTAAGGTAGAAATTAGTTACAGATGAGTTAGGATTTTGGGCAACTCATCCTGTACTATTTTTATCAATACTGAAATAGTTCTTGTGCATATTATATATTTAAGGTTTAGTGGAACTTTGTTAGGGAAATTGAAGCAATAACAATGTTCATAAATGATTACACTGTGATTTTTGTTATTGCTTAATGATCTTAAATATCTCAAAGTAATTTTCAATAGAATGAAAAGTATTTCAACAAATAATTTTTTTTTTATCTGGAAGTAATGAAACAAAAGTCTGTCTAATGGTGAATGTGTAATACAACACGTCAGTTTTCCAGCTCGTTTTCTCAAATTGACGTAAGTCAAATTTTCAGGGGTTTTACCTAACTAGAAGCGTTTGAACCTAGGCAACCCACCTAACAGATCAAGTCAATGCTCATTTGTCTGAGATAATGTAAACAATTTTAGTGCAATTAATTTCACTAAAGCACTAATTTTAACAGTTATGAATAGTGTTAAAATTGCTACAATACATGTCGTACTGTCCTCTTGTACCAACCTGTCGTCTTATGCAGACGATGAACCACAATAACATGGCTGAAGATATGACCACCAAATCACACATCAGAAATTGAAAAAATGACGATGTCCTGGTCCATCCTAGACCATTATAAGTCATGTAATGGGAAAAGAGTAAAAAGAGATAAAAATATAAAGAAAGGGTGAGATGAGAGGTGGGATGAATGAAAAAGATGAAGAAGATAATAAGTTGAAAGGTACCTTACCTGGCCTTAAAGATACCTTGAAATGTTCCTGTGGCCCGGTCGTCGACCAGGCCTCCTCGTTGCTGGACTGGTCAACCAGGCCTGACATATGAATCACAGCCTGGTTGATCAGGTATCCTTTGGAGGTGCTTATCCAGTTCTCTCTTGAGCACTGTGAGGGGGTTGGCCAGTTATGCCCCTTATGTGTAGTGGAAGCGTGTTGAACAGTCTCTGGCCTCTGATATTGATAGAGTTCTCTCGCTGAGTACCTGTTGCACCTCTGCTTTTCAACAAGGGTATTCTGCACATCCTGTCATGCCTCCTGGTCTCATGTGATGTTATTTCTGTGTGCAGGTTTGGGACCAGCCCCTCTAATATTTTCCACTTATAAATTATTATGTATTTCTCCCGCCTGCGCTCCAGAGAATATAGGTTTAGGCTCTTTACTCAGTCTCAGTAGTTTAGATGTTTTACCGAGTGGATTCTAGCAGTAAAGGATCTCTGCACGCTCTCCAGGTCAGCAATTTCTCCAGCTTTGAAAGGGGCTGTCATTGTGCAGCAGTACTCCACTCTAGAGAGCACTAGCGTCTTGAAAAAAGTATCATCACCAATATAGCATCTCTAGTGTGAAAGGTTCTTGTTATCCAACCTGTCATTTTTCTTGCAGTTGAGATGGCTACTTTATTATGTTCTTTGAAGTTAAGGTCTTCTGAAATGAGTACACCTAAAACCTTTACATGGCCTTTAAGTTGTATGTTATGATTTGACCGAGTTTTGTACGTGGTTTCCGTTTTTATATTTTCATTTTTTCCGTAGCGCATGAGCTGGAACTTGTCTTCGTTAAACACCATATTATTTTCTGTAGCTCATTGAAAGACCTGATTTACATCTAATTGGAGATTTGCCATGTCCTCTATGTTGTCTACCCTCATGAAAATCCTTGTCTCATCTGCAAGGGATAATACAGTACTATAGATTGTGTCCTTGTCAATGTTTGATATGAGGATTAGAAAAAAGTATTGGAGCAAGCACAGTACCCTGGGGGACTGAGTTCTTCATGGTTGATGGACCAGATTTTATTTTATTGACTATTACACATTGGGTTCTGTTAGTCAGGAAATTGTAGATCCATCTGCCTATTTTTCTGGTAATTCCTTTTGAATGAATTGTATGTGCAATAACGCCATCGTCACATTTGTCAAAAGCTTTTGCGAAATCTGTCTTCCATGGCATCTAATGCCATGTCATAGTGGTCCAGCAACTGTGACAGGCAAGAGAGCCCTATTCTGAAACCATGTTGTCCGGGGTTATGGAGATGCTGTGATTCCATGTATTTTGTGATCATCTTAGCACTCTCTCAAAGATTTTTATGATGTGCGATGTTAGTGCTATCGGTCTGTAATTTTTAGCCTCTGCCTTATTTCCTCCTTTATGGAGTGGTACTATCTCTGCTGTTTTTAGTATGTCAGGAATAATGCCAGTATCTAGGCTTTGTCTCCAAAGAATGTGAAGGGCCTGCGATAGTTTTTTTTTTACAGTTCTTGATGAATATGGAGTTCCAAGAATCAGGGCCTGGTGCAGAGTGCATAGGCATACTGTTTATGGCTTCTTCAAATTCCAGTAGGGATAGGGTGATGTCTGATATATGATTCGATGTTGGTATCATATCCATGAAAAATTCATTTGGGTTATATATGATTCGATGTTGGTATCATATCCATGAAAAATTCATTTGGGTTATCAATCTTTAGTGTGTTTAGTGGCTTGCTGAAAGCAGAGTCGTACTGTTTCCTCAGTAGCTCGCTCATTTCTTTGTTGTCATCAGTGAAGTTCCATGTCCCTTTCGCAGGGGCCCAATACTAGATGTGGTTTTTTATCTTGATTTTGCATATCTTGAGTTATCTTGAGAAGATTTCGGGGCTTTAGTGTCCCCGCGGCCCGGTCCTCGACCAGGCCTCCACCCCCAGGAAGCAGCCCGTGACAGCTGACTAACACCCAGGTACCTATTTTACTGCTAGGTAACAGGGGCATAGGGTGAAAGAAACTCTGCCCATTGTTTCTCGCCGGCGCCTGGGATCGAACCCAGGACCACAGGATTACTAGTCCAGCGTGCTGTCCGCTCGGCCGACCGGCTCCCTAGGAGAATGCATAGGAGAAAAAGTATTTTAAATTTCTCTCTATTTCGCTGATGGCCTTTTGCTCTCTCTGCCTCTTCTGGGTTTTGTATGATTCTTGTAGCTTTAGTTCAATTGTTTCTATTTCTCTACCTAACCTTCTTCGCCGTTCTTGAAATAGGGTGTGACTCTCAAGTTGTTCCGCAATTCGTTTTCTTCGCCTATAGAGGGAACAATGTTTTCGTTCCAAGCTGCAGCTCTTCCTCTTTTTTCTTAGGGTTATGTGGTTTGAACATATTTCTAGTGCTGCTGAGCTTATTTTTTCCAGGCACTGGTTCAGATTTGCATTTTCTAGCTGTTCTTCCCAGCTTATTTCTGTGAAGTCTTGGTTTATTTGCTCCCAGTTTATCTGTTTATTATTGAAGTTGAATTTGCTGAAATCTCCTCCACTGGGAATCGGGACTGGTTTTGATGGTCTATTCCCCATGTTTGTCAGAACTTCAATAAAGTTGTGATCTGAGTAACAGGTATTTGTAATCATTATGTTCCTGATCAATTCATCATTATTGGTGAAAATAAGGTCCAGCGTGTTCTCCTTCCTAGTTGGTTCTACTGTTTGCTGGTTTAAGGAAAACCTGTCTCACATCCGTAGCAGGTCATTTGCATGTGCCTGTTCATTTAGGCTACTCCTTGGTAAGAATAATAATGGTCCAAAACAGACTGAGACATTGTCGTTTCTTCAATTTCTGATGTGTGGGTTGGACGTCATATTCTCAGCCACATTACTGTGACTCATCATCTGTATAAGAAGACAGGTTGGTACAAGAAGACAATATGATAAGTAGTGTACAACTGAATACTATAATGATGTTTTGATGATTATGGTTATCACTGTTAATCATAAATAGACAGGATTTAAAGATGGGGAACATTTTTTTATTTTCATTATTGTTCTATTTCTGGGAGAGCCTCATGGTGGCTCCCTGTAGCTATTTTGCTGAGATTACTCCATTCTACAAGTCACATTAGATTAATGAGTTTTGTTTGGCCTACCAGGGACCAGCCCCAGAACCTGCTTCCCCCCCCCCCCCCCCCCCTTCCTCAGACAACACGTAGAGTGCAAATGACATTGTCATTTCACTTGGAAAACATCCAGAAAGTCTGGAAAATGTTAGATAACTGGTGGGTTCGTGCTCAAAGCCACAAAACTGCCATATGGCAGTTGGCATCACAACTCCCCGAATGATTCAAAATTAGCAAAATAACATGAACTTAGCTAGAATCTCTTAGTACCGAATGGTGCCACCAGGCGACCGAAGGCTCGGTTCATCGTCAGCTATCCAGTCAGTTCTTATGCTTAGGTGTTGCCTAGACCAATGCAGTAGTGCTCCTGTTTCACATCATCACGCAGGAAGTCCCAGAGCTTCTGAGCTAAAGGCCAGCCATCCTAGAACTTGTCCTTTTGGGGCTTTTTTTTTCTAGTGTATCCTTCCATCATACTATTTGCTTCACAAGTGTGAATTTTCTGTCCATTTTTGTTGTGTGGATTTGGCATTTTTTGCTCCAAATTGCATGTGTCCGATAGTTACTTCCCTGGGTGTTCATTAGCACTGCTCTTGCAATGTTCTCTGATGTGTTCAGGGATTCACCCTTTTAAGGCCAAGTCACTGGAATGGAGTGCCTTACCTTGGTTATTTCAGGGGTAATCTGACCTCTCTGTTTAGGTCCTTGGTTAAGGACATTCATTAGATTATGTGGGGTGCGCTAGGAGCTTGTGCATTTTCATGATATGATATGCAGTGGGTGCAGCACAGGCAAGGGACCTGCTTGTGGTTCCTGTTGTCTTTGGCAAGTATCCCCAGTAACTGGGAACACATTTGGCTTATTACTGGCAGGCACTTGTATTCCCCAGCTGGTCTTTGACAAGGTCAATTATGCATCAAGGAAGGCCCACTGAGACTTCTCTTGCCTATTACGAGTTTGAAAGCTGTTCATCGCCTTTGCTATTTGGTGATAATCGTTCTTTTTGCCTATACCATGCTTTCTGATTTTCACTGATCCTTCTTCTGAAGTAGAGGCGTTTTAGTCAGCTGCTGCATTACGGACTATGTTTGCCAGATTTCAATGTTCGTAACTTTATGCCCAGATGGAAGCTTTGAAATAGCACTGTGTGGTGTTTAGGGAACTGGAATTGGATGTGTTGGTGGTCTCCACCTTGGCTTCGGCTGTGCCTCTTCTTCCATCCCTAGCAAGAGTGCGTTCACTTCGCTTCAGTTCCTTCTCTTTCTCCCCCTTCCCAGCTTCTGGCCACAAAACATCTGAGGATTTCAGAGTTGGGGTGGTGTTTAGCTCAGGGTGTAGCTTGGCAGGTTCCAGGGGTTACCCCTTCATTCTTGAGGAGGTAGTTGAGATATCTAATCCTGTTAAGGTTAAAGTTAACTACTTCACAGGCATATGATTTGTCCAATATTCTTCTTTGGAGGACACCATTCTTTTCCAGGCTACTGATAGCTTTGGTTTTGCTCCAGTGTTTTCATGGTAGACTCTTAGGGCTGTGGGAAAAGCCAAGGGTGCCCTGGGAATATTTTTGGTATTTTGTTACTTTTGAGAAGAGAGAGGGATCGTCTCACAGGAGACATGCTCACAGAAGAGGGATTCTCTTATGCTGATTGGTATGAGTTTGATTTAACTGCAGCTCTTCCAAGGGTACATTTCCATGTGCCGTTCGGTCCTGTGGATTCATCTTTCTACAGCTTTACCTCTTCCCAAGTCTCCCTTTTGGTCACTTACGAAGACCAACTGTGGTATCTCCTGCAGAATTCTGACCTCACATTTATGCTGAACCCTGCTTCCCTTGAGTTTGGGATGGTATCACATTTTTAGATACGTTTTGAGATTCTGAATTCATCATGGCTGGCTGACAACCCTCTTTCACCCCCCCTCCTTGGGGGCTTAGCGGGGGTTTGGTCGTGGAAGATCACAGGGTTTGTGTACACTTGCCGACAGTCGTGCATTTTTGGGCCCAAGTGGAGCTTTTTTGTGATCAGCTTTGTGAGGATGTGGACTTGCTTGCTCAGGGTGCGAAGGCTTTTAAGAACTGTGATGCCAGTGGTGGCAGTCTTGTCAGTGATGCTTGCATCCATCCATCCTTCGTGAGGTTGTGGCGGCATTTTACTCGTCTTTGCCTCAAGTGTCGGCAAGCCATCCTTGCTCACTCTTTAGTTTCAGCTTGGTTCTTAGCCCTTTTATCCACCTCTTTTTTTCGCTTCTCTTTGTTTGAGGAAGTTGTTGTACAGTAACTTTGATGGTGGTTACATCATGCTGTCCGATTTCCAAACTTTTGGCTACTCACGGGTTCTGTTCCTCATGCTTGTAAGCAGTTCAGTAGGGCTAAAAACCAACAGCCTACCCTGCTGTTGGTCAGGGTAGGCTCTTGGGGTGATAGATTTTCAGACTGTTGTTCTTCCAGCAGGGGATTCTTCCTCCTCTTATCAGCATCACTCTTGAGTCACAGGAGGATGGCAATTCTTGTGGTTGGCATCAACCCTTTCGTGGTTCGCCCCATTGATGACACTGTGCATAGTCTTGCTCTCTTTGCCAACTCAAGGTCCAACGATATGTAGGTGTTTCGGGTTGTTTCCCTTGGCTTGCAGTGGAGTTGGTCAATTCTTCCCCTGCTTTTGGGGTTGGTGTTAATGGGTCAGCTTTTTTCCGCACAGCTGCATCAGGTCATATGGATGTGGTTGAATATGGATGTGATTGAGCCTATCTCATCTTTTTTGTTGGGTGTTACATTTGTTCTGGTCCCCTAGAGGGACTTCTTGGACCTGTGATTCATCTTCAGTCTTTCGATTCTAAACAGTTTCATTCTCTGTCTGACTTTCTTAATGATCGCTATAACCAAAGTCTGCTTGGTTTTCCAACTGGAAGCTTGGATGATGTCCTTTGGATTTCCAGAATGTGTACTGGTATATTCCTATGCATCTGTTAGGTTTTGTGGTGGAGCATTGTGCTTACCGCTTTCAGGTTCTACCCTTCAGTTTAATCTGGTTTCCTGTATTTTCACCAGGTTAGCATGAGTCATTGTGGCTTGAGTATGTCTCTTAAGGGGTTCAAGTTGACGACTGGCTGGTTAAGGCTCCCAGCCAATCTGCGTGTCTTGGACTGCGTGTCTGGAAAAAGCCCCTGGTGACTCAGTGGTTGGTCAAGCGGCCATAAGAAAGGCTGAATTTTGAATGCATGGTCTACTTATTGAGCAGAGCTTAGCTCAGGGCTCTGTACTGGTTCCTCTGGTTCTTCTCATTTTCCTGCTGCTGCCACTGTTGTGTTTGGGCACTGGCTGCCTTTTGCTGGTTGTTTCTTCCCCACCTTCCTCTTCAGGCTTTTCGAGTTTCGATACCATGGCTCCTTCCAGTTCTGTCACTCAATGTATTTACAGGCACTTCAGCTCTAGGTTTTAGTTTTGTGACCAGCGCACGCACGGCTTCCCCATGGTCTGAGTTGTCGGGTCTATTACTTCGGGCACATGGTACAATTTACAAGTTCACAGCTGTTTACTAAGCATTATGGAGGACTTCGCTCCCTCCAAGTTCCATAATCTAGATCCATTCTGACTGCTTCCCTGTTGTTCATTGTCTGAACCGTGGGGGGGGGGGGTCTTCAGGTCTATCCTCTATGGTGGTCTTGAGGTCTATCCTCTGTGGTGGTGGACACTGCTGGTTGCTCATCTTTTGGACTCTTGGGGTTTATCTCTCTGTGCATTCCATGTGCAGGGTGTCTGTAATGTTCTCATGGACAGTTTGTCTCGTTTCCATCCAGTCTCCTTGGAATAAACTGTTGACAATATGTCCCTTTCCAGTGACTCTGCGAAACGTTCAGTCATTGTGAGGTGGATCTCTTCGCACTGCCGTAGAACCGACATCTCCCATCCTATGTGGCTCCATTTTTCAATAGTGAGGCTGTCGTGGAGGATGCTTATGAGTTGGAGTGGTTGAAGTGGGGTTGCATTTACCTCTTTTCCCGTGGTTTAGTCGATCTCTGGGTTATTTCCAGAATGAAGTTGTTCCTAGGGAGGGGGATCTTTCGGGCTTCTTGGTGTTCAGCTTTTTCAGAGGATCAGTCCTTGCTGGTTTGACCTCCTCTACATCTCTTCGATGCTAAACTTTCTGATACAGGTACATATCACCATTTTTATGGCTCACAGGCGGCTGGGTTATTGGTTCCCACCTGCATTTGTCTTCCACGGGGCAGCTTGAAGTAGCTTGATGCTCGTCTTTGCTGTTTGCCCCCTAGATGTCTTTCTTCAGTTTCAGTTTGTGTGGTATTGTCTTTAGATGTCAAGAACAAAGAATCAAGCTCAGGGAGCAAAAGAGCTGGAAAAAACATAGATGTTTTCTTTTGTGAACCGTTCTAGGTGTTTGAAACAATTAAAGTGAGGTGGTTGTGGATGTCAAAACCAGCAGCAGTTCCAAAGCATTATATGACAAAGGTTATAAATAAAACAGGGCAACATAAGCATAGCTCTGATCCTGTAACTATACATTGTAGTTACCATAGACGAAGAAAAATACTTTACTTACTGATTGGATATGCATAGAGGAGGATTAGCAATTGTTTAGTTAGTGAGTAAGAAACAAAAATGAAGAGTGAATAGATCTGGTTTAACAAAGCTCCTCACTTCAATTTAATTTCTTTAATTTCATGTGTGTGTGGATTCAGTTTTTATTAGGAATTGTTTAATACTGTTGTGAAGGTTCTTATGGAATGTAAATTTGCAAGGTTATCAATATGCAGATGCACCTCAGTGTAGTTAGAACCAAGAGTTGTACAGAGACGATAAGTGATGAACTGCAACTGCAATAAAAGTACATTATAGAGGTTGACTGAGAAGCAGTTTAGTATTTTACTCATTATCTCAGTCTTTGGTGATGAAAATGGATACAGAATATAGATAGCATTGTAGAATTTACGCTGTTAAAATGCAGTATTATAAACAGCAAATATTATGAGCAGTTACGGCTGTGTTGAGTCAGAGTGAGTAGCAAGGTCAATGGAAGTCATTTTTACATGTGGAAATAATCATAGATTTCATGGAAGAGGTGCAGGAGGTTAAAGGATCATGAAAAAGGTTAGAGCAACAAGTTTATCAGGTGTTAGTCAAGGATATCCCGTGGTGTAGTGGTAAGTGGATATCCCCGTGGTGTAGTGGTAAGAGCAGTCCCCGTGGTGTAGTGGTAAGACACTCGCCTGGCGTTCCGCGAGCGCTATGTCGTGGGTTCGTATCCTGGCCGGGGAGGATTTACTGGGCGCAATTCCTTAACTGTAGCCTCTGTTTAACGCAACAGTAAAATGTGTACTTGGATGAAAAAACGATTCTTCGCGGCAGGGGATCGTATTCCAGGGACCATAGGATTAAGGACTTGCCCGAAACGCTACGCGTACTAGTGGCTGTACAAGAATGTAACAACTCTTGTATATATCAAAAAAAAAAAAAAAAAAAAAAAAAAAAAAAAAAAAAAAAACCATTAGGATGCTTTCACAGATATGAGTTGTCATACACAAAGACTAAGGAGTGTTGACTAGTGGGTATTAGCAATATAAGAGGTAGAATAGCATTTTAGAGTTCATGAGTACTGTACTGTTTCATGAATTAAACAGCGCAGATGTTAGTGGGAAAAGTAGTGTTAGTAAGGTTCGTAAAAGAAAAATATTTGATGTGAAGATCATGAGGAAAAAATAATGAACAATTAAAATTTGTGGGAATCTTAATAAAGTCTTTTAAGAAATGCAGTCAGATAAGAGTGTGGGAAGACAGATTTTCAATGTCTACTTTGTTGCTATTCATAGATTATTCATTTGTGATACTAACAAAAAGTACATGAATAACTTTTTTTTTAATGAAAAATTGTATGAGACTCTGAAGCATGATTGTGAAGACAAATTAAGGGTGTGTGTGTATAGTAATGTTGTTCAATGACAGTTTGATGAATGAAGTTTTCAGGATGTGACAACTATGTGAGGCAAATCACATAGCTTACCACTAAATGTTTATTTACTGAGCTATCTCAGAGGGCTGTTAAATAATTCCTGCGAGGAAATATGTGTGAATTGGTTTTGTCAAATTGAAAGCTTTTGAAGTAAGTGCTTTTTGCCATCATTGAAATTGGTGATACTGGCTTACCGATTTCTTATGTTGAAGAAATCATCGTTTACCATCAAAATCATTTTTTGTTAATCTGTTAGTTACATAAACTGTAAATGTTTTTTGTGTTCTAACATCCACTATTTTCGATATGCTAACCATGGTGTACCTTCTTGTGTGGGGCTTTGTACAGCTAGTAACTAATCGTGCATTTCTAACCTTTCTTGCACGCTTCATGTAACAGAAAACTCTCGTGGAAGACGTGAGTATTACGTATTGTGGCCTGTGTGTAGATTTCTCATGTCTTATATTCACAATAGAAAAGTTGTATACTAATATTCTTGTAATATATTTCTTGGGTGTATTTTGTGTTCTTAGGTTCTAAGTAGAATTTGTTTGCATTTATTTTACAGCTTTTTCTCAGTCCTTTTACTTTATAGTGAGATGTCTTTTATTTCAGGCATTCTACTACTGTATTGTATTTGTAAATAATGTTAATATTTGAACAGATATTGAAATTGCTATATGTACTGTACAGTACAATAGTCTACTGATCTTGATATATGATGTATAATTTGAGAGTATATCTGTAATTCTAATCTTAATACATATTGATGTTTTTATGATAAATAGCTTATACAGTATACTGTACTAAACTTGGTACAATTTCTTTTAAATATTTATTTGAAAGTAATTTTTCTCTACTTTTATTTTGTTGCATTACTGTATATGATAGCCATAAAAATATATAATTTGTTTTAAATAATGTTTATATACAGTTACTTAAAAAAAATTCCTAAAAATTTAGAAAGTATGGTTGAACATGTACTTGATATAGTGCAAACATTTTTATCCTTAGAATGAATATATTTGACATTAAATGCATATGGCAGATTCCTGGTGAGCTTCATGGTCGATGCTCGAGGTGGGGCAATGCGTGGCTGCAGGCATTCGGGCGTTCGTGTCATCATTCCACCCCGAAAGGCTGCTATGCCCATGAGAGTCACTTGCCGCTACCTGAAGAAGGATAAACTGGTCCATGCTCCACCTCTTATGGAGGGTGAGGCTCTGGCTTCGAGGATCCTTGAAATGGGCCCTGCTGGTGCCAAGTTCCTAGGGTGAGCTTTAAAGTTGTTTTAATTTTAATACTGTACAGGAAATATTGAATTCGATAAGCTAGTGGATATTTATTTCAATAATCGGTGTTGTCCTGTGTCCCACTTTCACAATGTGGAGAGACATTTCTCTTCAGAAATTATCAATTTTGGGTTGAAGAGGACATAAGGTGCTGAGAGTTGTAAAGTTTACCCTCATCTTGATAGTCCTCTGCAACAAGCACTGGTCAGTAACTCTCGCTGGCTTGCTACTTCACATTTTGGCACACAAATGCATAAACATCAAATTACATTTCTATAAATTACTAGACTGCTAGTTTTGTTATTAGTGTCTTTGAATATTTACAATAAATTTTAAATATTTGTAAGATTTGCTAAGTATATGAACAAATTTATGTTTTGTGGAGGAGGTGACACAATGCATCAATGTTCCTGTTGGACATGGTCACCTTCTCAATGTTGTTGGCATTTAAAACATGGCTGTCTATTTGGATTGCCAGCTTTAATTCTAAAACATTATAAATGCAATTTCTTTAACGCATTCAGAAATTGTGTATAGCATTGGCAATTAAAATACTATGAAGTACTATTTTATAGTGAGTTTATTAATGTAAATAGCACTGTACGATGTCTTCATGTTAAAAAAAAAATTGTATGTTAACATTTTACTGACAAAACATAAGGCCAAGGTGGAGGCCTGCTGTGTGTGTATGTGCTCCCAATTGACCCACTTCTCACTGAATATAATAAACTGAGGCCAAATAAATTTGGCAATGTTTTGGTTTTCTTTGGCAAGTTCAGCCAAACATATTTTAGCCAATTTAAAGTCAAGTGTTTAAGTGTGAAAAACAAACTATTTATTAACTTTTCATCCCTTTCAAACAGCCCTGTGATTATTGAGGTACCACACTTTGCTTCCCTGCGAGGTAAAGAACGAGAGATAGTGATCCTTCGCTCTGATAATGGAGAAACTTGGCGAGAACATACACTTGAGGCAACAGAGGAAGCTGTACAAGAGGTTCTCAATGAGAGCTTTGATGGAGAGGGTATGTTTTATTTTAGCATTTGTACTAAATTTCAAAATATGGAAAGTATAGTCTCTATACTTTAGTATAGTCTAGTCTTATTTAGTATAAGTAGTGTTGCTATACCGTATATGTTTATGGACTTGGAAAAAGTATGTGAAATAATAGAGAAGATTTGGTAAATGTTGAGACATGTTTACATAGGAATTAGTGCTTGTGCAAGAGTTAATGGTGTAATGAATGACTGGTTTAATATTAATGTAGATGTATGCCAGGATTGTATGATGACATCTTTTGTATTCAATATATTCATGTAGTGGGTCATAAGACAGATGAAGGTAAGAATATTATAGAGGGCAGGGGAGGGGGGTGTAATCCTAGTGTTTAGACATACTATGAGTAATTGAAGTATGTCAAAAATTGATGTTAATGAATGATACAGTTCTTTTAACAGAGTGAAAGTGTGGACTATTTTTCCAATTTATTAAGGTATGTGTATGAGAAAATTGTTACAAGTGAATTTGGACAAGGTAAAGTTATGGTAATAGTGAACAGAAATTGTGTAAAATGTGCATGGTGACGTGCAGAAATGGTTGATCAATTTAAATACCTGGGATGTATTGATGAATGAAGAATTTATGCAGTTAAAGTTAAAAGGAGTGTGAAATTAGGAAAGGAAAGTGGCTTGTGCTATTAAAGCCCCAGCAAAGAAAGCAAGATATAAATAATTGTATCCAGTGGTCTGCGTGAAGGAGGTGTAGTTCCAATGATTTTTCACTTGCAAGATGGTGGTATGATATGAACATGAATATACAAAATTACATCAGTAGAAATGAATGACTGGAGAAGCATGTGTAGTGTTACGAGGAGGAATGATTTGGCTTAGAATTGTAAAATGCTAAATTAACAGTAAAATAAACGACAGTGTCACGAGATGTTTTTGGCATATTAAATGAATGGATGATGGTGATAGGCTGGTTAAGGGAGTGAAATATAATTTGGTTCATATTAATTTGAAGTATAATTTGGCTGGTTAAGAGAGTGAAATAAAATTTTGGTAATATAATTTGTGTGATATTTTGGGTAGAAGGAGAGGGGTGGGGGGGGGGGGAGAAGGTGGGTTGGTATGTACTGAAAATACGTTTGTGAGAAACACTGTTTACTTGGTCTTGAAGCGGTGGGGTGCTGCTGTGAATGATTACTGGTGTGTGGTGGTGGTGTTTTATCTGCTACCTAGTGTGTTGTGTTGTGTGAATGATATGTTGAATGGATGAGATAATTTACATTTTTTTTTATTACACATAGCCTTTGTTTAGTATACTTTTCTGAGGGAAACCCCCCAGTCACTCCCTGAAGCTATCTTGCTGAGATCGCTCCATTCTAAAAGGTCATATCTATCTTGAAAGTTCTGATTGGCCTACTGTGGACCAGAACAAAAACCTAGCCATCTCCTCACAGGTGCAGAGAGTGAGTAGCAATTTGCACCCCACCGGGAAAGCATCCAGAAAGTCGGCAACGCTTGACAAACAACCGGAGGGTTCACAGAAAACGAAGATTTGAAATGACCAAACTTCTCCACAAATTATTCACATGAAACAAGAGATTTACTCAAACTAGCTCGAAACACATTAGTACCACTAGCCACCACCAAGTGGTTTTGCCCCAGCCCCAAGCTAGCTTCTTAAGTTCTCTAACCAGCCAGTTCTGTTGCTGATGTTATGGTGGAAGATTCTACCTGTAGTGCTCAGGTTTGTCAGTTGTAGACAACCCGCTGTTTGAGCTAAGTGCTGACCATTCTTGGACGTCTTGTCCTGCAGGGACCATTTGATGTGCTCTTCGTATATTTTAGTATAGCATCACTGGATCATTTAGTATAGCTTCACTTAGCTTCTCCGGTGATCTGGTTCTTTCCCAGTTCACCAGGTTTGGGTTCCTGGTGAGCTGGAGGAGGTCCTAATTGATTCTGTCTCAAGTTCGGCCTTAGCAGGGGCCAGATTCACGAAAGCACTTACGAACCTGTACATCTTTTCTCAATCTTTGGCGGCTTTGTTTACAATTATTAAACAGTTAATGAGCTCCGAAGCACCAGGAGGTTGTTTATAACAATAACAACAGTTAAATGGTACGTTATCATGCTTGTAAAGTGTTTAATAAATGTAACCAAAGCCGTCAAAGATTGAGGAAAGATGTAAACGTTCGTAAGTCCTTTCGTGAATCTGGCCCCTGGTCTTAGTAATGGACTTGGTTGGCTTCTCCCTGCTTCCAGCACCATTGCTCTGCCTGCAGCTGCGTCGCCGTCAGGTGTATGATTGGCCTCGGGGGACTTAAAGGTTGGTCAAGTGGTTGTATAGGAGCCTGAATTTTGTCTGCATGGTTTTACCACTGGGCAGGGTTTGGCTCCATGTATTGTATTCAATTTTCTGGTTTCACCTGTTTTGCTGCTCCCGTTCCCAGTGGGTTTAGGCCCTGCCCAGCCTTCATCAGTTCTTGCTTTACTGGCTTCTCCTTTGGGTATTCAGGGTTCAATTCCATGATGTCATCCTCTCCTATTGCTGACTGCATCAGCTCTGGGTTTGGGTTTCATGACCAGTGCTCATGGTTGGATCTGTTTCCTTTGGTATCTGTAAACTGAGTTTGTGGCTGTGTGGCATGCCCTGTGGAGGATTTTGCTCGAGCCAGAGCACCAGGCTCTGTGCTCTGGCTCCACCCTGGTGTTTCATTGCCTGAACTGGGGGGGGGGAGGTTGCTTCAGTCCATCACCCTATGATGCTGGATGCTTTGGGTAGCTCAGCTTCTGGATCCTGGGGTGTGGGTCTCTGCATGGTTCATTTGCGGGGTGTGTCCAACATTACTGACATCTTCATGTCAGCATGAAGCCAATACCTTCCTTCTTACTTTGCTCTGTTCCCTAATAGCAAAACTCTTGCAGTGGAAGCATTATGACTGAACTGGTTAAGGTGGAGGTGCATTTGCCATTTTCCGCCAATTGAGTTGTTGGTCCAAGTTCAGTACAGTCTGGAACAGTATTGGGAGGGTGATTCATGTGGTTCCTTGTTGGCTGGCTCAGTCTTCATTTCCAGTGCTTTTCACCAGGTGTCTGAATCCGTGCATTTTCCCTGGAGCTTGCCTCTTTCAGCAGATCAGCCTGATTTTGTATTTCACTGGTTTGACCTCCTCTGCTTTATGCATATCAAGTTTTTTATGCAGATATTTTTGCCATTTGTATTGTGAGCAGGTGGCTGGTTTGTTGTGTACCACCTGCATCATTCCTCATGGCAGCAGTGTAATGTTGCCTGGTGATTGTTTCACTACTCTCTTTCTCTTTGTTGTCTTTTTAAAGTTATGGTCAGGTTTGTCCTGTCCTTTTGTCTTCATTGTTTCTTAATTAGCTTCTCATGCATAATACTGTCAGTTTTTATCATGCGGCATTGGAGTGGCCACTGATGCATGTGTTTGGTGCTGACACCTCTGTGATGTCTTCCCAGAAGTTGTGGAATGCATTTTTTCTCCTACTGTTGGCTCCTGCTCTTCATCCAGGTCTCTTGACTGGGGTTTTGGTCTTTCTATACTCACTCCTCATTTATGGTGCCCCTTTTGGCATGTGATATCCTTCTCAAGGGTGTGGTTTTGTTGGCTTGCCTCCAGCTGTACGGTTGGGGAGCTTTAGACTCTTCTCCAGATGCTGGGGTTCTGTTGTTTTGGCCTTGGTGACTGGTTTACTCATTGACAGCCTTCTCCTTCCTTTCTGGTGAAGGATAAGTCAGCTGGCTTCTGAAGGGATCCTTTGGTGGTGGATGTTTGGTGGGTTAGGCCTGGGATGAATCTTTTGTTGTGCTCAGTGGTGGATCTTAACTACTACATTGGGTCACCAGTTTTACCTCAGTGGACATTCTGATGTTGACCCTGTTATCTTAGTTCCCTGTTCCAAGGCTTGCATTTCTCAGGATGTTTGTAGTACCATTAAGTCCAACCAGCCTGCGATCTACTCTGAGATCCATGAAGTTTGCAGATACGGTGCATTGTCTGCTGTCTTCTCCAACATGTCATGGGCTGATATTCGGGCGCGCATGGGTTTTGGCAATATAACAGTATTGGCAGCTAGGTATTTGGCTCATGTTCCTGGTCCCTCTCAGTCTTGTGTTGCTTTGGAATGTTTTCCCCTAACCTGCACTCTCTTCTTTGCCTTAGTGCCCGCTGTCTCTCCTCTTCCTCCCTGGTAAGTCCCTTTCTCAGTTTCTGCGGTTAGCTTCAAGTGGCTCCCTCAGAAATCCAACATTGAATGTGATGAAATGCCTCTTTTTGGTAGAGCCCTGGTGTGTGTCTGATTCCTACTGTTCCCTACAAGTTTATTGGTGGGCTGTTCATCAGCTCCAAAACTGTCTGGTCACTAGAGCGGACTGGGGCTCGGCTGCCTGGTGATGGCTCAAAGTACTAATGATTTTAAAGCTAGTTCAGGTAAATCACTTGTTCGTTGTGAATCATTTGCAGAGTTGTTTGGTGGTTTTGAGGCTTCATTTTCTATGAACCCTCCAGTTGTGTGTGTAAAGTTTTGCTGACTTTCTAGATGCTTTTCAGGTGAGTGGGATGGTGAATTGTCACTTTCTCTCTTTGCTTCTATCAAAGAAGCAAAAAAAACCTGGGGGCCAGGTTCTGGCTCTGGTCTCCAGTAGACTAAACACAACTGTTACAACTGATGTGACCTTTTAGTATGGAGCAGTCTTGGAAGATAGCTTAAAGTTGCCACCAGAGTTTTGCTAGAAACAGGTATTGCGTTACATTCAAAGTTGGATATTTCTTCGTACTGATGCTTCTGTATCCCACGTTATTCATAAATGTTAAATGTAGGGTATTTTTTAAAGACAAATATTTATCCCAGTAAATTTTATGGCCAACTATTTTTTATTGGTTTGTGGAGAAAAAAATTCAAATCTTCGTCCAACCTATTGCAGCAACTAAGATTTACATGTTTCTTAAAGAGAAGTAAAATGCATTGTGGCAATTTGATGTTCTGAGTTATACTCATAAGCTGCTTGCATATTAATCTACAGAAAAATAATTGCAAACTATACATTAAGTGTGGTTATGTTTTTATTTACAGAGTTAAAGCAACTGGAGGACTTGAACACCAACCGCATCACACGCATTTTGACCACCGACTTCCCTCAATACTTTGCAATTGTAACACGCATAAGGCAGGAGGTATGTAATAGTAATTTTTGTGTAAGTCATGCTTCTTATCTGCAAAGGATGATATGGAACTACAGTTTGTGTTTGTCAGATATGAGAATGAGGAAAAGTAGTGGAGCCGGTACATTACCCTTGGGTACTGAGTTTTTTTCTTAGCAGGATTGATACTTTATTTTCTTGACTGTTAATATTTCGGTTTTGTTTGTTAGGGATTAATGATTCATCTTCCAATTCCAGTTATAATTTTTGTATTTATTTCGTGCTATTACAAGATGGTCATATTTGTCAAAAACTTTGCTAAGTATGTGTATGATATTGGTGGCATCTTTCTTTTCCTCCATGTCATCCAAGCCCTTATTGTTGTTGTCTAACATTTGTGAGAAGCAGGAGCAGGTTACACAAAACCTGTGTTGGCCAGGATTAACCCTTAAACTGCGCAAAACGTCATATGATGTGTGACATTAAAGCGGGGGTATAATTTGAAAAATAATCTAATTATGTAAAATTTACTTAAAAATGTTAAACAAATCTCCAACTTATTGGCTTCAGCTTTGTGAAATTTTCATCAAAATATTTTCATAAATTGATTTTCGACGAATATATTAAAAAAAAAAAGTTTTGTTGATAAAGAGAACAGCTCCTATTAACTGGAACTGATGGATAATGCAGTAATAGAGATGCAAGCACCTGTCCGACACACAAAAAAGAAGAATAATAGTAAGAAGTGTCCAGAAAGTGGATATACAGCTGGCGCCTTTTATACCACTGATGAGTAATACATAACAACTCAAATAATAATGAGTAATTATGTTATTATGATCTATTTTGTTATATATCATATAAATACATTGCCCATTGTTTTTATCAGTTACTTTCAACAATGTCCAAAAAATATTTTTTTTAGGGGATTTTTTTTTTAGGTTTTTATTTTTTTCTCTTATCATCTCTGTTTATTATTTGAATTTGTTTTAACTTTTGCATCCTGCAAAATGCATACTCGTCCCTAACTATGTGAAGCCAGAATTAAATTAGTCAACAAATAAAAATCAGTTACAACTCAAAGAACTTGGGACTTTGATTTTTTTTTGGCTGATTTTTTCACAGATTTTAAACTCTATTTTCCTTGTTTCTTTAGGTTGTTTTGATGATTAGAGACCAGATTAGGGCATTTTTACTTATATAAAGTATACCCTAAATATATTCCCTAAATCATTATAATTATTATAAATATCCCTATATTTTGTTTTTTGGGGGATTATTTTTTCTTGACTTCATTTCTACACACATTGACCTACAACTTTCACATACTTGAGTATGAATGCCAAACAATGTTTATTACAACATAAAGTAAATTCATGAATTAGAACTGCCTTATTCATTGTCGATAACTTCAACTTCAATTACATCTATAACTAGAATTTCAACTTGCTTCAGTATCCAAAAATCTCGTTTCTGACCGATTCGCACCGTTTTTACATATAGTGTGCACAGCTGTCTGTTCTACAATCCCTATAGAATTGATTTTTGATAAATTCTAAACATTTGTAGTTATAAATTTTTGTTGTCTAAATTTGTGCATATTTCAAATGCCATATTGACAATTTTTTTTTACAGTAAACTATACTGAAAACTTATATTCTATATATATGAAAATGAAGATCATATGATATTCTGAGAGAATAACAACACCAAATGAACAGTTGGTGATATTTTTATATTTTTGCAGCTGGTTTCAAAATCTGATGTTTTCATTATTCAATTTTATAGTTATTTTTTATTTTCTTGTTTTTCAAGTTACACTGGTATCATTTAGACAGAGTTGGAGCATTTGCCTTGTAGATTATTCATAAAACATTTGAAAGAGTTTCAGAAAATTTTAAAAACTGAGTTCAATCTCAGACATCATTTGAGGTTTTGCACAGTTTAAGGGTTAAGTAATCAATGTGACACTGTGTTTCGAAGTTTCACTTTTTAGTAATGAAGATTTTTATAATGTGTAATGTTAGTTCAATCAGTCTATATATTTTTTCATTGGCTTTGCTACCTCTTTATGAAGTGGCATGATAAGTTGCTGTTTTTGGTATGTTAGTGAAGTAACTAGTATCGAGACTGTCTCGATAGGAAGTTAAGAGCTTGTGATAGTGGTCTTTTGAAATTCTTGATAAATACAAATTTCAGTAGTCTTACCTTTGGGGACATTACAAGAGCATCCAATCTATGGCTGCTATAATGTCCATCAGGGTTCGAGTGACATTCAGAGATGCCCATTGAGGTTGGTGTCACATTCATGAAGAATTCAGCTGGGTTGCCAATCTTTCTTGCATTTAGAGGTTCATTGAAAACCGTCATACTATTTCCTTAGGATTTTACTTGTTTCTTTGTCCTCTGTGACTGTTCCATCTCCCTTATGGAAGGGCCCAGTACTGGAAGTGGGGTTTTTGTTTTGTTGTGTTTCGTAAATTAACAATTTATCTTTGTGGAAATATTGTCTGGGGTATTTTGTTTCTGGTTGGTTCTGTTTTTGCGGGTTTTAGGCAAATTTGCCATAAAGCTGAGGATGCCATTCGTATGTGACACTTTACTTGCTGTTTACTAGAGTACTCCACAGGATTCTGATATAATAGTGTGTGCAACACTTCTCTAGTTTCTTATAAATTAAGTTGCCAAAGCAAATATGATGTTTGGAGATGAGCTTATTAACTTTTCTAAGCATGTCTCAATTTTCATCAGGTGGTCTTTCAAATGCTGAGGATGTACAGTTCAGTTTTGACTATGAACATTTCCACTATATCATTTGTTGTGTTAAGTAGCTTCAGCATATGAGTGTAATTATTATGAACAGCCAATTCTCAATCTGTAACCAAGTTGAAAAAATTGTATTCTAGTATTCCTATTTCATTGTTTTAATAGTCCTTTGTCTGAATTTTAGACAAATCTGCAAATAATGCATTTCTCTTAGTAAGGAAGCCATTATAAAAGGAAAGCTGTATCTGACTTCATTCTAAAAAATCTGTTGGGGATAATAGAAAATTGAAAAGAGCAGGGAGGTATGTAGAGAATTTGAGCCAACACACTTGGTACTCCCAAGCACATGTGATTTCATTGTGCATCCGATGATAGGCTTTAGGGGAAGACTTGGCAGGAAGCTTTGTTACTATTTTTTGTAGCTTAGCCTTTAATTAGGCATTTGACAGTGTCCAGTGACCATGGCCCCTTTCCTGATTATGGGGGTATTGGTGGTGGCTGCTTTTTCTATTTGTCCTGGTTGTGGTGCTTTTCTGGGTTTCATCCTGGTTGGAGCCTTTTGTGGGCTTTGTTCTCCTGACACTCTTATGGCAAGGTTTGGACCAGGATTGCAGCTACCCCTCACATCTTGCTCTTAGCTGGTGCCCTTTCTCAAGCTCTGGCATTCCTAGTAGGCCGAGGGCTGGTCCTTTGTGGATGGTTTCAGACTGCATCTTCCCATTTGATGTATTTAGGGTTTACCACAGTTTGTATGGGTAGTGGGTGTTAGGCATTTTGGTATGCAGTTACAGCGGTCTATGAGGTATCTGTAGGAAATTTTCTCAGTGGGCCTTTTACTACTAAGCAAATTGTTGGGCTAGAAAAAGGTCTTACAACCATAGAGAATGTCTGCAACTACAGGAGAATTGGCAGGTATGTAAAAGGAAAAGATTGACCTTCGAGGCTTTGAGGATCACCCTAAATGGTGCCAAACAGATGGAGGAAGTACTAAGGAATTTTAGGAAATTACAAAGTGATGAGGAAGGGAAATTATGGTCATTAAGATGAGATCTTTCAAAAGAAGACAGAGAAGCTGAAACTGAACCTCGTAGAGACAAAACGTCTAAATGAGAGCAGGAACGAAGAAATCAATTCTTTTTTCTACAAAGTGATTGGGGTATGCAGGCCAGTAAAATGATACAAAAAGGCAAACCAACAAAATAGCCAGGGAATGGGGGTAGTGAATAAGGAGAGAGGGAACGTGTTCCTGAAAATTGTATGTCACCAACATAGATGGAGCGAGATCAAAGATACTGGAGATAAGTGATGTAATACAGCTGCAGACGCCAGACATTGTTGCACTCATGGAGATGAAACTTGAAGATATTTTGAAGGAGGTCATATTTTCAAGGGGCTACTCAGTTTGTAGACGGGACGAAATAATGATTGCCAATGCGTGAGAAGTTGACATAATAGCACTAGCAATCAGGATGATAAACTAATTATCATAAATACATATAGTCCACAACCATGCAACACATGGACAAAGGAGGAGCTGGATAATAAACAAGAGGGTCTTATAACAATAATGAGAGAGATTATAGCGAGAGTGGATAAAGATATTTCACGACTGTTGGTAGTCTGTGACGTCAACTTGGTAATGATAAAGGCACAACAAAAATTTATACCAAAGCAGAGATGCAGAACTAGGAAACAGGATTGGTTCAACAGAAATTGCGAGAGGGCCAGAGGCCAAAAGACACAAAAATGGAATCGATATAGGAAGAGGCCAAACCCCCAAACATACCAACAATACAAAGATGCGAGAAAGAACTACACGGCAGTAAGGAGAGAGGCAGAAAGAAATTTTGAAAAAGGGATAGCAGACATATGTAAAACAGAACCATGCCTATTCTAGAAATTCATAAACAACAAATTGCAGGTAAAAGATAATATTCAGAGGTTGAAAATGGGAAACAGATTCACAGAAAATTAAAGGAATATGTGTGAAACATTAAATGAAAAGTTCCAAAGTGTGTTTGTACAAAATGAAATCTTCAGGGAACCAGACACAATAAGAATTTTAGAGAACATCATAGAGCACATAGAAGTGTCTAGAGACGAAGTGAACAAAAATGCTCAATGAACTAAGAAAGAACAAAACAGTTGGCCCAGATGGAGTTTCACCATGGGTTCTGAGAGAATGTGCACCTGAGCTCAGCATTCCACTTCAGCTGATTTTTCAGGCATCCCTGTGTACAGGAGTCGTAGCAGATGTGTGGAAAAAAGCTAACATAGTTCCAATCTCCAAAAGTGGCAGCAGGGAAGACCCCTTCAATTATAGACCTGTATCTTTGACAAGTGTAATAGTCAAAATATTGGGAAATATAATAAAATCTAATTGGGTAGAACACCTGGAGAGAAGTAATATAATATCAGACAGACAGTATGGTTTACGATCTGGAAGATACCTGTGTATCGAATTTACTAAGTTTCTATGATCGAATCACAGAGATTTTACAGGAAAGAGATGGTTGGGTTGAGTGCATCTATCTGGACCTAAAAGAGGCTTTCGACAGAGTTCCACATAAGAGGTATGCAGGAACATGTCTGTGATGCCTACATCCGCATCATGAAATGTAGGTATTTGGGGAACAAAGTTGCCGTCATTTTCCTGCAACAGATCACCTCAGGTGCTTGCTGTGCCACCACCACCACCATGGGCATGTATCCTGCTTCCAACAAAATTACATTGGCTGGGAGATGAAGCGTCTTTTTTTATGCACAAGACAGGCATGAAAAGTTGAACATGAGGGCAATCTTCCCTCAATTTTCCCATCTCGTCTTTGCAGAGAGCTGTTGATGCAACAGAGTTTTTCCAAATAACACTATGTAAACTGCTATTATTAGTATCAGACTCCTGGTCACTAAACCCAAAAAATGAGCTGTGTTCTATATGTTCATAGGCTAAAGGAATATCAGGTGTCACAGCATGTGACTCGCACGTGACCTCTGCTGCCGTGGCAGTGGAGATGAAGCAAGCCTCGCCCTGGGTCAGTATCATAATCTAATTCAAAGTTTCTTACTAATTTCTTCATCTTAACTGATACTGTGGCATTAGCCACATGTTGGCGGTGTGAGGTGGAGGGATGTGCGCAACTCACTCTATTCACAGTGAAGCTTTCCTGTCAAGGAGCCCATGATTTTTTGTCATGGTGGCAAATGTTTACTTGAAGCCTGAGGAAGTGTATAGGTATCCTGTTGATTGGATGGGAGTTTTAAATCGTCCACTAGATCTAAATACTACCAAGGTTTGTGAACACACTACCAATCAAATGACCCTGACTGTGATGCACAATTGAAGGGTTAAACTATGGGGGTACTGAGAACTGCTTAGAAAGAGGTTGTAACTATACACTAAGTGCGGTGAATATTGATAGTAAAACAGCACAAGAGTGCCAAACTTCCTTCAGTGTCTACCCGGTGAAAACTTCCTTTAGTGCCTACCTGATCAAAGCTTCCTTCTGTGCTTTCCCGATGAAAGTTTCTTTCAGTACATGATCAAAGCTTGATTTTGATCATGTACTGAACAACATGTCTTTGTTGTTCTCACCATCTTCCTTGTTGCATTATACTGTTATGCTTATAGCAGCAGTATTTGACAGCATTAAAGCTTGGGGGTATTCAGAATTATATTTTTAGTGGTGGAGTCAGATGAAGCTTTATCATCATTTCCAAATGTTCATAAAGTTTTAAATTGCCTGTGACAAAAAATCTGAATTATTTTTGCAGGTACATGCAATTGGTCCTGAGGGAGGTATGGTGTCATCGACAGTGGTGCCTCAGGTCCAGGCGGTGTTCCCTCAAGGAGCTCTGACAAAGAAGATCAAAGTGGGACTCCAGGTAAACCTCTTCAAGCCACGCAAAAACCACACAGGACCCATGAAAAAGATTAGCGTCAATAATATTCCGAAGAAGAAGCGTTTTAGTCTTATTTGGTGAAGTAGTTAACAGTGGCAGAGTTTAAACAAAATTCATCACAAAATTTGCGTATTTTAACTTTCATTGAGATATTAAAATTTCTGCAGTTGCTTGTCATTGATTTGCATATACTTATAATGATCTCCAAATTTTAGTGAGTAAAGAGTCGTGTGGGCTAACAGGGATAATGCTAAAAAACTGCTAAGAATTATTTATTTGGAGTAGTACAATGTTTGTTTCAGGAGATTGTTGGCTGCAAAAGCTTCGTGTGCTTATAGCCAAACTATCTGAAATATATTATTGCTGAAAAATATGGATTAGAAATCATTATAATGCAACTCAGGAAGGTAACATATGCAGTATATACAAATGCATTTTAATAATTTTATGCCAAATTTGTAGTACTGTAGTCAATTAAGATCATAATTGAAGGGGTGGATGCTGCAAACAAAATTCATTAAAATAGGTAGAGTAATTCATTCATTAGAAACACACTGAAGACTTTTTTTTTTAATTTGGTAAATTTAATTATTTTCAATTACCTTTTCTTATTTTTACATTTTGATTGCTTTTAAATTATTTGTATTATTTCCTGTGAATTGCTCATTACAGGACATTAAACTTGCAACATAAGTTCTAGTCAGTGTAATCTCATCATTTCTACCAAATATAATATTGTAGTCAGAAAGTAGGCAGTTAAAATATTTAACAAGAGTAATCTTTTTGTGTGCATGATTATTTATTAATATGATTACAGCTTTATATTATTTTTACTTTATTCAGTTTATGCATGATTTCAATTTGCATGATTCTGGGTTTGGTTTCTTGAGAATAATTTCATTATATTTTACTTTTTGTTACTGTATTGCTATTAATAATTTACAGATTTTCTGAGTTAATAATAATTATAATAGAAATAGTAATCAAGGCTTAGGATAGAACATAGTGAATTAGATAAGAAAACAGTAGTGACCCAGTTTGTAGTAGGTATGTTAGATAACAAAATCACTAATAATAATCTTGGAGTATCAAGATGATAAGAAAATTGAGGGTTAAGTAGCATGTAGGCTTTGATTTGGATGAAAAATATTTTCCATTGTACAAGTTTTACACTAGGTCCCACTGACAATATCCCACAGAATTGATAGTTGTTCACATTGTGCAGAGTTCTTGGTTCACCACATTTCTCTGTTCATTAGTATGCTCACTATTTAAAAACAAATGTTGTTGTAAAAAATTTCAGTAAATTTCTGTAAAAAAGAAAAAGGAAAATGATTCCACGCTTACAAGTACATAGGTGTGTGCAAAAGTAAGTGTGGCTCACATGATTATGAACATTTCAATCACTGGTAATGGAGAGACTGGAAGTGTGTAACTCAAGCTCTGCAGTTTGTGAAAATAACTTATATCTCTTTGGTCTCTCTATGCAACAGAAAGACTGTAAGGCTAAAGACATCATGCACTGAAAGAAAGGTTGAAAATATATAGGTTTTGTTATTAAAGGTTTGACCTTACAAATTTAACTTTTCTAAGTATAACGACAAATTTAACATTATCTATAAAAAAAAGGCCTGTAAATAGGTACTAAATGTAGACACCTTTGCTCAAGTGCATGAGCTACATTTTACACTATTGACCTAGAATCACTACTCTGTTCAAACTAATAAGACGTTTATAATTATGACACAATCATTCATAGCATTACTCACAACATAGTATTACAGCCTTCAGCCCTTACTGTAGGGAGCCTAGGTGTGATGAGACCAGTGACTATGCCTTGGATAAAACTTCGTAAAGCTGACTTCTGTAAGTTAGAGTTGCATAAGTCGGGTCGTGTTGTTGTAGTTTTAGGTTGTAGCCACTGAAACCATCACTTCAATTTACTGCCTTTTTGAGAGCAAATATTTTTATATGTAGTAGTAAAACAAATAGCATTTACTGTAGACCTTGTTCTTCCATTGTAAACCAACTGCACCCATATCAATTCAAGGTGTAATAAATGCATAATTTAAATTTAATTAATCTCAAAAATTAAGAAAGCTGTAAAAAGTTTTTGTAGAGTCTACAGTACTGAACAGTAATATGCTATATGGTAACTTGATTGTAGTGTAAGGTATAGAGGATTTGCATACATTAATGTTCAATTTTTAATGATCTCGGTACATATAAAATATTTGTAAAACTTTTTTTTTAAATAGAATCTCAATTTCTTTTTTAAGAAGATTTGTACTTAAATTGAACTTGAAAGGTCACCACCTATTTACCTGAAGAATCAAAGCGTGAATTTGGTGATAGTCTATGGAATATAGTTACGACCTTTATTACTTCAATTATTACTTGGATGTTATAGAATGTGTCCCACCCAATGAAAATGGGAAATGGGGGATATTGATAATGAATGAATGAATGTTAGAGAATGTACAACATTGCCTTACATTATGTGTAGGTTGTCATTATCTTCCATATACCCCAACACATGTTAGAAAACAGACCAGCATTGTGGTACCCTCTTTCTCTGGCATCATCATTATTTTCAATTGATTTAGCAGCACCACAGCCTCTCGTAAGCTTTGTCAAGGTGCACTCTCTCTCCCCATGTACTGCTGTAACATTGCCTTCTTCAGTTTGATTGTATCACAGGTTAATTGATTTTAAATTTGTTTACTTATTGTTAGTCACTATACAGTATTTGAATAATAGTTTGGTTGATAGCTATTATTTTATGACATATTCATTTTATTAGTTATATTTCATTGATAAAAGAGGAAACTGAATGCAGTTGAGATTATAGGCAAATAAATTTAGATAAGTACTTGAATGAATTTGAACATGTCATTTTTTTTTAAAGTAGAGGCTTGGGGCTCTTAATTGGTGGATGCAGGTAAGGAAGGTACCCACAGACAGTTGCAAATATCTCATAGCTTATACAGTAGTAGAATTTCAAGCAGCTCGGGACTCCTCATGATTAGCATGTAGCTGTTTGTGGTATTGTAACTGTGTCAAATTTTCTAAGCTCACTTGAGAAGGGATCTCCCTAAAGAATTAAGTGGTCAGTAAAGTTTTACATTAATATATTAATTTAATTTGTTTAAATTGATAAAGATCTCAGTGAGACAGTTTAGAAATCTGGCAGGTGGTTCGATGGAGACTGAGCATTTCATGTAGATCTGCTATGTCTCTGTCGAAGAGGAGGGTAATTTAATGGCTAACTTGTCTTCTTTGGCTTAGCTAACTATTGGCTTGCTACTAACTGCAGCACAAACTAACCATGTTAGCTAGTTTGTACCACAGTCTTGGAAAAAATGCCCAATAAACTTAGTTTAACGCAAGTGGCATGAAGTTTGTTTTCACCAACTCGCCTGAACATGTGTGTGACGTGCAGTTAGCAAGGTTCGATGAAACAGCATTGGATGGGTTCATCAACACTGTAGATAATAAGACTGGGGAGCTTTTGAGGAATGTAATGGTAGAATAGAAATTTTATTTCGGGTACACTGGACCTTGTAGTAACAATTTTAGCAACCACAGTTCAACTGATTTTATTGGGCTTTTGTACCACCTATTCTTCTCTTAATGCTCTGTGCTCTGTGTGTGCTTCTTGTCTTGTTTGTCTGCCAGCTGCCTTGTTCGTCCATGCTGTGTCGAGCCTCGCTCATGCTGCTGGGTTACATGTACTTCTATCAGTCAAATTTTGTTAATAGTTTCTTAAAAATATTAATTTAATTTCTTCACAATATAATTTCATTAGAATTTGCTCTTTCACAAAGCATTCAAATATATTAAATTATTAATAATTTTAATTAATACAGAAAATTGCATAGAGATTATTAACATTTTGTCATTGTTATAACAAAATTTGACTGCAGTATATTCACCTTTGGTTTGGGAAGGTATAACATTTTAGCATATTAACAGAAGTTGAAAAAAAAGTAAAGTATTACTGAAACTTTGCATTTAATGCTACATTAGGCCAACGTAGGCTGTACCATTCTCATACAGATTGAAGATGCAGCATTACACTGATAATAATTTTGACCATTGCAAATCATAATCTGTAAAAATAAAAATTTGGTAATTTGCCATTTTAAATTACATAAAATATTATTTTTTAAGTGTTTGCCATAGACTTAAAATTTGCTTAAATGTTTTTTTTTTCACTACTTGATGTCATCCATAGTATGCTGCGTTTATGGATTTAGATAAAGTGTATGACTGGATTGACTATGAAGCATTGTGGAAGGTTATAACAATCTGAAGTGGAAGGGAGAGTATTAACAGGAGAATCATGTTACATTGATAACAGAGCTTGTGTAAGAGTAGTGTGAGACAGGAAAAAATGTTGGGGGTGAGCACAAATCAAGGTTGTGTAATGTCTCTTGGCTCTCCTGGCTCTTTAATATACAAGATACATTAGGAATTTACATGCAAGAATGTCGTGAGCTGGAGTGAAGGTAGACTGTGATGTGGGAAAGATATTGTTATTTACATGTATGTATACCGATGAGTGTAAGAAGTTAATTCTTGACGAGTGAGAAGAAATTGCAGAAGATTGTGAATAAGTTTGATAGTGTATGCAAGATAAGAAATTTGAAAGTCAATGTAAGAAAAAGTAAGGTTATAGTGTTTTAAAATAAGGTAATTTGATGATGTGGATCTTCTAAGTTCTTAGAGAGTGGCAAGACAGAGTTACTTGAACCATAGGAAAACAATGGGTAAGATTACTGCCCGAAACCCTGCGCGTACTAGTGGCTTTACAAGATTGTAATTACTATACTATGTATCCTTACAATCCCAATGTACCTTCTTGTACATACATAAATAAATAAATAAATATATTTCAAGTACAGTACTGTAGTAGTCAGTTTTAAATACAATATATTTCTTAGATAAAAATGTATGAAAGGTGGGTTAAGATTGAGCAGTGAGGGGTAGGGAAGGTGAATGGTAAAATGAAAGAAAGGAATTGGAGTTAAGAAAGGACTGAGAAATAGCATACTACTACATATCCTGATATAGTGAAGAAAGAAGAAAAAGCTTAAGTTGTAGAAATTGTATGGAAAGAGTATAAGCAGTAAAAACAATTTTTGTTGTTGTTAAAGCTTGTGGTGTAAGTATGTGGGATTGGTTTAACAATAAGGCCTGGTAGAGCTTCCAAAGGGGCCTGACAGCTGAGTGGACAGCACTTCGGTTTCGTAGTCCTGAGGTTCTGGGTTCGATCCCCGGTGGAGGCAGAAACAAATGGACAGAGTATCTTTCACCCCTGATGCTTCTGTTCACCTAGCAGTAAATAGGTACCTGGGAGTTAGACAGCTGCTACGGGCTGCTTCCTGGGGGTGTATAATTAAAAGGAGGCCTGGTCGAGGACAGGGCCGCAGGGACACTAAGCTCCGAAATCATCTCAAGATAACCTCAGGAAGATGATGAGGAAGTATACAGAAGATGTGGTATGAGTGAAAGGGGGGGGTGAGAAAATCAAATGTGGGGTGTTGTAGTGGGTGACTCTCAATATGCTTAAGGGAGGTATGGATATATTAGTAGGATACCT